>NW_024870484.1:224706-251197 GCF_013358625.1 Macadamia integrifolia
ATCTATTAAACCTTAGATTCATCATTTCAAAGGGGATTTACAAGATCTCAAGAAACCATACTCGAATCAAGGGTTTAAAGCTTGGGTATGGTGAATGTTCACAAAACCCAACTTTGCTTACCTCTAACTGTAGATCTAGAGTTGAAGATCACTCTCTCGGCGCCGGAATGGGAAGATCGAGCTTCGGCGCCGTTGAAATCCCTCTTTTCTTCCTCTTCCTTCTCTTCCTTTCTTCTTCCCTTTCTTTTCTCTCTCCTCTTTACTTTTCTCACCAACGTACGGGTGACATAAATGGAAAGAAAAGAAAAACATAAAGCTATATATACTATTTCTAGTTAAGTGAATAGTGTACATGGATGGGTCACTCAGGTGGGTGGGTGTACCCACCTGAGGGCCAAAACTTGGGATTTTGACCGGGTTCTGGCCTCGGCACGAACCCCACCCCTAGCATACGATGTAGCATATGTATATACCTTAAAATACGGATATAATACCTGCTTTATCCGTACATAGCCTTATGGTAGGTGCATGTACACGGCTTGGGCACTCTCGTCTTTTTTGGCACTGGCTCGGACTTGTCAGGCCAGCCGGTGTTTAAGGTCACCCGTGCCATCATAGCCCATAAGGAACCCGCTCTAACTCTCTCTGGCTCGGTTCCTGCATGGTTAAATCGGTTCATCCGCTTAATCAGACCGGGTTTAAAAGTAGGGTATTACAGGCTCCTAGTGAGAAGGTGAGTGTGATCAGAGAAAGGATCAGAGACAAAAGTTACGCGGATGTTAGGAGGAAGCATCTAGAGTTTGACGTTAGAGACATGGTGTTCTTACGGATCTCCCCAATTAAAGGGGTGATGCGATTCAAAAAGAAGGGAAAGCTTAGTCTAAGGTTTATAGGACCGTATGATGTACTGGAGAGGATCAGACTGGTAGCTTACCAAATAGCTTTACCACAAGAGTTGGAAGGTACACATGATGTCTTCCATGTTTCTGTGTTGACGAAGTACATTCCCGACCCCACTCATGTCTTGACTTACATATCCTATGAGTTGGATGAGGATTCTGCCTACGTGGAGTATCCAGAGAAGATTGTTAATCGAAAGGACCATTACCACCCCGAACAGGAAGCATCCTGGGAGCGAGAACATGAAATGATGAAGCAGTATCCTTGATTATTTCATTTGCTAGGTATGTTCAATTTCGAGGATAAAATTCTTGTAAGGTGGGGGGAATGTTACACCCGTGCACTAATCTCTCTAATTTGAAAATGTTGTGACAGGCCTTGGATCAGAGATCGAAAGTACGATTGGGTTTTGGCTCATGGCCTTGTATTGCCGAAGGGGTAGAGATGACCCCACATGTTTCGTGCATTGCATGCCTATCTAACTGGAAGGGATTCATACCTTCTGATCCCAGATGGTAAGTGATCCGACTCCCCACACTTGAATTCCGGCAAGCATCATAAATTGCCGAATAGCCTTAAGCATGTCCGAGGGCTACCACCCATGCTAAAGCAGCCATGGGATAGCAAGCTGTCTTGACCATTGAAAACAAGCCACTGGAAGCAGCCTGGGCCTGGATCCGGTGCCTTTTTTGGTGGGTTGACAGGCTATTGTTAAGGTTCTGATGCCCGTAGTTCTTGCCACTCGCATCGTAAATGACTGCGGATGATCCCAAATCATCCTCCACACCTTTCTCATGATGTGGGAACTTTATGGACCTAAATATGTGGGTCCTCGTGCCCCGAAATTTATTTTAACGCGATTGGTTCAAAGTGGGTCCAAACCAAACAGACCCTAAGGCCCACTTAAGTTATAAGTTGGGAAATGATGATTCATTTCCTCATTCCCTTTGTGCCCAACGTAGGAGAGGAAGAAAGAGGGGAGGAAAGAAGAAGAAGAGAAAGGAGAAGGAGTTAGAGGCCTGCCTTGGTGCCGACTGCTGCCTTGTTGCTGGAATCACTGTCGGAGGTAAGTACAACCTCCTATACCACTCTCTCTCTTCATTTCGACCTAGACAAAGCTAGGAGATGGAATCTTAGTGTACAAACCATGTTGTGGTTTTAGGATGATTGTTCTGCCTTCTTGGTGTTGTTACCGAGCTCAAACCAAGCCCGATGAGCTCTGATAACATGTATTGCCAAAAGACCAACTAAGGTTTTGATTGTTCGATCGACGTATCTCCTAAATGGGTTGGTGAAATTAGAATTTTCTTGGCTTAGAATGATGCTAGGAACATCCTTTACAAACTCCACGAAACAAATCCCGGTGATCGGACCCGAGCCAGAAAGCCCCAATTCGAGTTGGACCTTTCTGTACTACCACTAGAAATATGGCACAGGAAACACTGTAGCTGTTTTCGATGGACATATCAGCCTTATGTGCTCTCTATCACCTCCACTGGAAACAGGACTAATATTTCTGGTGAAAATGCCTTGTTTTCGGTGGCTATTTCTGGTGACAGTATTGTCACTTAGGAATAGTGTCTGTACCCTTTGGGGGGTGACCTGTGTGGGTCACTCTCAATGTTTTTGATGCGTACTGATGTACGATTCCCTTTGTGTCTAGGACAGTGACGCGCATGTGCCCCGAAGCCAGAATTAAATTATTCGATTGGTGGCCCTACTTGAACCCGAACACACCCGATTGTAAAACAGGTGAGGGATGGACTGTTTATTTTTTGAATGTTTATTATTATTAAATTGCTCACATGCTTAGAAGTATATGTTTAATTGCAATTGCTCAAATGCGATGATGATATGTTACATTTGTCATTTTACGATTATGATATGAATTGTATAGAGATGTATGACGGGATCCGGTGTGGTTGAGGTGGTACCGGTAAAGTGATCGCCGTGTGTTTGGTTGTGTGTGTGAGACGAAATCCGGCATGACCGAGATGGTACCAGTGTTGTGATTACCGTATGTATGTTGCATTCATGTATTGATTATGTGCATTAGAGTTAGTTGTACTCGCGAGTTATACTTTGTGGCTAAGGTCTCACTGGTATCGTGTACCCCAGGACTGCATTTAGAAATGGATACTCTTCGTGGCCGATGATTGGCACTGGTGTCGCTTAGGTATACTCAACTGTGATATATATGCTAGATTAGATAAATGGTCTAGGGTTTCACTTTGTGGCCAAGGTCTCGCTGGTATCGTATACCCAGGACTGTATTTGGAGATGGATTACATTTTGTGGCCGAGGTCTTACCGGTATCGTGTAATTCATACTAACTGTATCACTATGAAGGCATGTAGCATATATGTGGTTAACTATCATTCCTTATGCTACGAGCCCTTGCCAACAGGGGGTTGAGGTATTGGATAACCCATTGTGGTATGTTCAATGTGCCTTTGATACGATTGTTGTCAGAGGCAGGAATCTGTCCAGCGTGGCCGATGATATATCGGTATTGTGACTGTCATGAGGGGGTTATCAGGGATTTGCTGGGTGACCCATGGATCCATACGGGGACTAGCAGGCTTCTATTCATGGCTAGGGTTTGTATCCTTGCATAGTCGATGGCAGTTCCGAGATGAAGGATACAGCCTAATGCGCCATAGTAGCATTTACCAGGCTTAGTTTGTATTGTTAGGTGGATAAGAAACAAATGAACTGCATCACGAGCATCATGGACTATGTGTTTAATTTTCACAATCATGTGTCATAAATTATTACTGCTATTGTCTTGCTTAGATGTGCTTGACCCCATCCCTCATTAAGCGAGTTGGAAAGCTCATCTTACGTATACATCCCTTTTTAGATGATGGTACAGGTACTGTGGTGCCAATGGCTGGTGACCCAGTATTTTCTAGGTCAGAGTATGGTGTGAGCAACTAGTGGATGCCAGAAGCGGAGGAGCACGATCAGGACTATGCTTACGACGCACCGTGAGATTATATATCATACTTTGATATTTTTGGGTATAACTGTGGACTGTATATTTTTTTTTTGAGATTATATTATATGTCATGGATGAATGTAACAGAATAACTTGGTTATTGTTATTATATTATCATTAGACGTTTCTCCATTTTATTTATGATTCTGCTACTATACTTTGATTCCGCTACTTATGTTGGTTTGTAATGTGAGATTGTGAAAATGTTAAGGTACTGCTATCAGAGATCCTGGTAGGTTGGTAAGATAGGTACATGTCTTACCCACATCATCGGTATTCCTAATGGTAAGTTGGGTCTACTGGAATTGGGGTGTGACATGATCTCTCTCTCTCTCTCTCTCTCTCTCTCTCTCTCTCTCTCTCTCTATCTCTCCCTCTCTACGCAACTGAGGTGATTGTTAAACTAATTACCAAGCCCATTTTACTAAATAAAGTTTTATATGGAATTAAATTTTTATATTACTCATCCAAAAAAAATCATATTAAATAGTCACACTAATTATATATCATACTATCATACTACTATTAAAAAGTACGTACTTCCTATCTTTGGTATATTTTTTCAAAAAGACAAAAAAACCATTGACATCTAACAAAAAAAAATTTCAAATGATCAAAAAACCCCTCAAAATGTAAGATGAAAAAAATAATAATGTTCTCTCTCTCTCTCTCTCTCTCTCTCTCCCCATATTTAAATCTCTATAATTATTAAAAAAAAATCCCACTCACCCTCTCACCCCTCAAAATGGAAGATGAAAATAATAATAATAATAATAAACTCTCTATAATTCATTCTCTCTCTCTCTCTCTCTCTCTCTCTCTCTCTCTCTCTCTCTCTCTCACTCATCCTCTCACATTTCTCCCTCCCTCCTCTCCATAATTATCTCTCTTTCTCTCTCCCCATAAAAAAATGTAGGAACATAATAACACATAAAATGGGGAAGTTTAAAAAAAATCCTCATAGCTTTTTTTCAAATAACTTTCCATAAATGTAGGCACATAATAATGCACAAAAAGAGGAAGCTTTAAAAAAATTCCCTAATAATTAAGAATCAAATAATGGGACCATTATTTAGGGCCTGAAAAATAATAGGGACTGTTATAATAAAAAAAAAGAAAAAAAAAGACAATATTCAATAAAAATATCGTTATTATTTGAGTAATAATATATTCATGGAGGATTCAAAAGTGGGAATTCAGAAATCAGGCCAAATCAGATTCCATCGATCCTGATCAAACGATGTTAAAAGCGGATTTGGCTCAAACCTTGCAACACATTGACTCGTGACTGCCCTAACAACAATTACCAAATACCAATTCCATCATGATAACTCCATTACATTCATGCCCTTTGGTTGATCTACGCCGTTCAATTGAAAAACACCCTCCAGTCCCCATAGAATAGTTAATTACAAGGGGTAATGATGAAATAAACCCAAAATAAATGGCGAGGATCACCTTCACCCTTAATTTCCAATGGCAACGTTATTATTTCATGGAGATGAATTCAAAACGTTACTTACAAAGCATCAAGGCATCGTATACGTTTCTTTTCTATTATTCAAAGGCAAGTTACGAAAGGCAAAGGTGGTCATATCATCTTAAGCTACCTTTATTGTCTATATATATATATATATATATATACACTTAATTCCACCTGAATTGGTGGTGGTCCTTCTTGAATTAAAGCAGCTCTGGCAGACATGATTCCAGTGGGAACCAGAGAGGATTGAGGGCAGAACAATCGATCCAATCCTTGAGAAGCTCCTCTTTACCCCATTTCTTTGGTATCCATACTCGACCTGCTACTTCCTTATGATATCTCTTTAGTCTCTCATGTCCAGAATCATCCTGATCTCCTGTTCCATCTGAATTATTATTAATGTCGGCAGCTGCTTCCTTTTCAATATCATCATCAACTTTGGGAAACGACTGCCCTTGCAATTCGACCTGTATTTTCTTTTCAGACTCTGTCTTTTAATTTGATAACAGCATCGTCATTATCATCCTCCAACGGTTTTTTCTACTCTTTGTACTTATTTGCACTATATTGTAGAAGAAGCTCAAAAGGATGCTGAAAATAAGCATGTTTTCAAGTACACCACTTTGACTTGATCAAAGATTAATTTTTTCTTAATTATTGCTTAATGGTTTATGATATAATGGTTATATTATTTTTTTAATTTAGGTTTCCCTTTATTGCCTGTGAGATAATTATTTGTGAGATTGATGTCATTCTCAGGACCTTGGTAGAGGAAGAGGAGGTATATCTTTCTTGGGAGAGGGATAGGTATGTTGTTGGGCTACGGTAAGCTAGTAGATAGCCCCAATGGGGGCACATGATGGGATCATTTAGGAAGGTCATTTCAAAAAGGGGAAGAGAGAGATATACGCAATGGGTGTTACCATACGGTATGCCAGCAGCATACCCAACCTTTTCCCATGTTTTCTATTATGGGAATTGTCTTGGAATGAGTTTTTCTAAGTTTTATGACCTTGTGTTTACAACTAATGATTAGTTTGGGAAATATATTGTTTAGAAATCTTTTTGTAGAAAATACTGATTTTTAAAATTTAGGTCACCAAGTTTTGCAGAACTTACTGCAAATGGATTGGCCCAATAATCTTGTCTTAAAAATATTTAATTAGGAGACTAGCCCACGTGTATATATATATATATATATATATAGGATTGGAAACATTGAAATGTTAGTGAAAAATACTGAGACATTTTGCAAAATGATGATTTAATACTATGGCTTTTGATTTGTAACAGTTACATGTGAAAACTATGTCTAGGATTTGGATTGGAAGTTCAAAGATCCATTTTTTAAGACCGCACCACAATACAGACTAGAGGTCAACAAATTCGTTGACTATGCATTTTCTAGTACTATAGCCAAAGGGGATCGAATATTATGCCCATGTGTAAAGTGTTTAAATCAACATTGGATGCCTAAAGATTCAGTATTAGAACATTTGATATATAATGGATTTTAATGGAATTATACGAAATGGAGTTTTCATGGAGAAGGTTCATCTTCACATACAATTCAGAAGGATAATACAATGGTACATGATGAGGTAAACAAATGATGCTATACACACCATGTTAAATAAGATGTGGGAAAAAAATAGAAATGAAGAAGTAGAGGATAATGTTATAGGTGAGCATCTGTAGGGACAGTGTTATAGGTGATCGATTGGACCGTCTACATGATCGCCTGCATGCTAAGGAATTTTTAAATTGGTTCAATGAGCATGTAAGTGTTACAATTTCAATCATTTAGGAGTCAAGTTATAGATTGTAAATTGTGAATTAAATGTTTCCAACAAGAATTTTTCTATTTATATATACCTTATGTTTAGATCATCAGATTTTGGATCTAAGCCAAAGCGGAGTGGATTTGCCTCATCATATCAAATGGCTTGCTTAAGGCCCTAATTTGGATGTTAGAATCTATGATGAATACATTTATAATGGCATAAAATTTCATAGTAAGTCACATGAAAATAATAGAAAGACTCAGAATAGTGAAATTCTTCTTATGGCAATGACAGAAAATTATGAAAGCCAAAATGACATCAGCCATACTGATGAAATTATACCATATTATGGGATCATGAAGAAAGTAATTGAATTGAAATACGCAGAGGATCTCAAAGTAGTGTTATTTTATTGTGATTAGGCTGATAATAGAAAGGGAGTGAAGAAAGATGAGCTCCGGTTTATACTTCTCAATTTTGACCGTTTAATGTACAGTGGTCGAAAAAAATTTATCGATCCATTTGTTCTTTCATCACAAACAAAGCAAGTGTTTTACATTATCAATTCCCATAGGCCTGAATGGTAAGTTGTCGTAAGGCCAAAGATTAGGGATATTTTTGACATGGGAGCAGAGGTTCATGATAATTCAGATAATAATATACCCAAAGCACCTTACAATATAGACAAAATATAGAGCACATAGAGGGTGATGGTGATGCCAATCTTAGTTGGGTAAGATCTAATATGGAAGAAATTATAATTGATAACCCATCGACTCGATCGATCCAATGAAAAATTCTGATGACCATATTATATCAAATTGATTGACCATGAAAACCAGGTAAGTCATATATTCTTTTGAAATTGAATAGAAATCTATTAACTTAAATGCAATAGTGTGATATACAAATACTTTTTATATTATCAACAATAATTTTTTTTTTTGACATATATATATATGTATATATGTATGATAAGATTTTATTGATTTTACAAGACTGATAATCATATTTAAAGAATGAGTCAAGAGGAAAGTAGCAGTACTGATGAAGTTAGTCCAGGTTAATCAATTGTAAGGTTATTATTCATATACTAGATGTCAAATATTATTAACTGTTCTCAATGATTATTTTGTTCTTATGTTTAATTTTTTACAGGTCGTAAATGTAAAGGACAAAGGGGAAATACAAAGCTTGTATCTATTGTGAACTTATCCGAGGGACAAAAGATAAAGGTCACAATAAATCAATATGGCTAACCAAATTGTCCAAAAACCACTTCTAAATTAAATTCTTAGATTGGGACATTGGTAAAAAATAACTTACTGTTACTACTAATATACACTGATTGGAGGCAAATGCCATGGGCAAAAAAAGAAGATGCATGGACCAAAGTAACGATATTATCTCTATGAGAATATAATTTGTATAGAATACACAATAATGTTTAGTTAGATAATGTAATGATATGATAACTAATATCTTCATTTTTTTTACAGGAAAAAATTGATATCCTAGGTGGTCGTACAAAGGATTGGACTATTGACAAAACGACTATTAGATGGATGGATCACAAATCTAATATGAAAGCCTTGCATTATACCAAATATGACACAAATGCATATCGTAAGGCAAACATTGATCTTGAATGTATGTCGGAAGACCAATGGGATGCAATGTTCAAAATTTGGGATGATAAAAAAAATTTAATAAGAATATTTTTTTATGAAATTGAATATAATTTAATTAGTTGGTATTATATTTATGAGGGTAGCATGATTTTGATTGAGTATAATATTCATTATAGGACATGGCGAATCGAAATAAAACTAATAAGTACAAACAATTAATGCGTCACATAACAAGGTGTACTTCTTATGCAGTAATACATGAGGGGAAGGTAAATGATTTGTTTCGTATTTATATTTTTTCATTGAGGTTGGCTTACTCTTGGTCCCAAAATTTTATAACTTTCTTGGATATTTTTGTTTTATTTTAAGAAAAATGAGCACCCAGAACATTTGTCTCCTACTCGTACTGAGATGTTCCATGAAACACACAAATTATATAGAGGATGAGTCGAGAAAGAAAATGGTTTGCATATTAACCTACCTATTTTTATGTTGGTCATAATGTTTTGTTTTACTTAATTTGTTAGAGTCAAAATTAATATATTCCCTTAAACTTTTCTTGTTCAATGTCTCATGCAGAAAGAATATGAAACTGAACTTGCCAAGGAAAATGAAGAAAATTAACAAAATATGGATTATCATGAGAAAACATTTTACAAAGTATTTGGATTGGATTCACATGAGTGTGTGCGCATGTGGGAGTCTGGAGTAACCCCAAAATTGGTACATGGTAAAGAGGTAATGCATGTCAAGCGGAGTGCCAAACAATCTGAAGAGCTGAGAGTAAAGAATTCTCATTTGAAAGAGAAGATTTCTCAGCAAGAAGAAGAAATCTGTGTAGTGAGAAGATTTTTCAACAAGGAGAGAAAATCTATGATCATGACGCAAAGATGGCTGAAATGCAGTCCCAGATGCTGACATTTACCAATTTCATGAGAATGACACAATCTTCAAAATGATAGGTATATTGTTAACTTTAAAATTTGTTACTTAAATGAATTATTAGTTTATTTCATTTTTTTTTCCTTTCATATTCTTCCTTCTATAGTAACAGGTCAGATATGAAATATAAACCAAATACTTAGTCATTATATTTTATCACCAATATGATCAAGGGCTAACTTTCAAATATTATCAAATCCATTTGCATATACAATTTGATCTAGAGTGAAACTTATACAAAAATTACTTTATTTGATGTATGATTTTGACATTTTCCCCTTCATTATTAACTATAGGGATGAGAGCTTAGTGCTTCCATACCATAATGCATTGATTTATTATATTTCAAATTTTTTTCTTCTTCCTGTTGTTTGTCATTTTTTGCCCTTTACTTTAGTCTTTGTAGAAACATGTTCATTGTATCTCACTATTTATGATGTGAAGCTCATTTTATGATAATTGATATATTAGGCTGTTACAAAATCATCCTGTAGCAATTAAGTTTAGTATGAATGTTATGTACTTATTGTTCTCTTCGGATATGTTTAATATTATTGATAATATTTCAAAAAGATATACTGAAAATTCAATGATGTATAAATAAATAAAAAATAGACAGAGGGCTAGACTTATGGGCCTTAGCTAACTATAGAGACCAAGAGTCACCATTGAGACTTTCTTCTTTAAATGAGGAAATTAATAAGACAATTTTTCTATTGGTATTTATTTTTTTCAAGTGCAAATGAAGTAAGAAGCTAGGAGGATTTTGAATTTTGTTCTCATTTATTTCTTTTAGGTGCAATGAAGTTAGGTAGAAGTTTCAAAGTTTCAACTAAGAGAGATGGTATTGCAAAAGATGACATTGTCGCAGAATATGCTTCTTTGGCAATATGGACAACTATAACAATGGAGTTTTTCTTTATTTTTTCGGTGTATATTGGTGAATTGAAGTGGTGAACAGTTGAATGAAGTATTATGTATTGAGCTATTGAAAGTATAATGAAAGATAATTAATTTTTTGAATGTGTAGTACACTTTTTTAATTAAAATGAAGGTATTGAATCCTAATGTTAGATGGATGTGTTTTTTGTGAAATGATAGTGTATGAATGCAATTACAGGTAAAAAAAATGATGAAATTTAAGACAAATTTTGTTAAATAAAAAATGGCTTTCTGGCGATGGAACTACGAAATCTGTCGCCTAAGATACTATTATTAACGACGGAAAAAATATATTGTTGCCTTATATAAACACATTAATGACAGATGAAAAAGTGTCACCCAAGATAAAGTAATAACGATGGTATAATTAAACCATTGCCTAATTATGTATTATTAGCAATGGAATTAAGACCATTGCCTAAGAAACAATTTTAACGACGGGTGATTTGTAACCATTGCTTAATATAGATTGCTCAACGGAAGCAATTCTTCTATCGCTAACATGCACGACGGATGTTTTAGCGACATAATAGCTAGCGATGGAAACATGTTCCGTCAATGATAGTTTGGGCGACGGAAATAAGGTTTTTGGTGATATTTTTTTCTGTCGCAAAAAATGTAATTTGTTGTACAATTCAAATTTAATTAACATATTGAATATTACTATTGTCACAAGAAGGGGCAAAATAAGTTGAATTATTCAAAGTTAAAAAATAAGCAAAGAGACAAATCCTCTAATGATTCTTCTGACGTTATTGGAGTTGTAGAAGATGTCGAAAATGTCCTTTTGGTTTTCGTTAGAAAATTGTATTCAGATAATGAATGGGTACTTGATTCAGGGTATTCCTATCATATGTGTCCCAATAGAGATTGGTTTGTCACCTATCAAGCTGTGAATTGGGTAACAATAAGCCCTCTAAGATTGTGGGAATAAGTACAATTTGAATCAAGATACATGATGGTATTATCAGAGCTTTAACTGATGTTCTACATGTTCCAGAGCTGCAAAGGGATTGATTTCTTTGGGTACTCTTAACACTAACAATTGTAAGTACTCAGCTCAAGGTTTTAAAGAGTTTTGAAAGGCGTTTTTGTTGTGATGGGAAAGAGGAAGTGTCACACCCCGTTTGCACAGAACCGGACCGGTGATCGGGTTAATTCGGTTAACCCAAACCTGCCAAGATCATCTGATGCAGTACCCAACCACAACATACCCACATCAAGATAAGTGTTCAAAAGTTCAGCGAAAGACTTAAATTACCTATAAATATCCCTAATATACTTGATACCCAAATTGTAGTATATAGATAAATACATGTGAGCCCGCAGGCATGATATTTACATAAAAAGAATAACAATTTACGTATCAAGTACATAAAAAGGGAGGTCATCAAAAGAATCAAAAAGTAAAATCTTGTACGGTGTCATTACTACGGTCCCGCAACACAGCCCGCACACTTGCAATCAGCACAATGCTCACCAGAGACCCACCAATCCTCATCAGGAAACTCAACTGT
This sequence comes from Macadamia integrifolia, assembly GCF_013358625.1. NCBI lineage: Eukaryota > Viridiplantae > Streptophyta > Magnoliopsida > Proteales > Proteaceae > Macadamia > Macadamia integrifolia. Next base: position 236,907 of record NW_024870484.1, read on the forward strand.
GGGGCCCGACCCTTGATCTTCAGGTTGGTGACCTACAAAATCATCTAAAAGTGGTGCGCACGTGGGATAAGCTCACTAGCTCAGTAAGTGAAAAGAAAGACCACACAACAATCACATCCATATGCATTATATGCTATGCAATTCATTTAAATCTTATGCACCTAAACAACATTACTAAGTCTTTGGTTATGTGCTACTATAGCCACAGTGTGCGTATGCCTCAGGTACGAGCCGCGAACTCCATCCCGCGATACGCCCATAGGGTTGTTGGAGAAGGCCCACCGTGAGTACTCAGAAAAGTAAAGCATGCCGACCACCGGCTCTCAACATAAAAGTAAATTATAGAAAGTAAAGGTACTGACTCCAGCAATTTAAAAGCAGTACGATTGGCCCTCTTGAATATACCACTGAGGTTGTCGACTGTCCTAATGACCAGCCGGGCGTATGTCTAACCGCCACAGTGACCCGACAACCACGACCACTGCTTCCCCCAAGTGATAACCCAACACCTCAACCCCTATTGGGAAGGGTCGTAGCATTGAAAAATGATAATCCTAAACCGCATACTCCTATATGACATAGTACGATTGCATAATACCATCGCGTCCCAATCCACGGGCCACCAATGCACTCGTTTCCAAGCCGACTACGGCGTCTAGTTTAATAATGCATCATGCATCGTAATCCAATCACTCATCACATAAGCACATCAATCATGTAACATTGAGAATGTAAGGCACAACACATACATTATGAATCATTAATTTAGAATGCACAAGCAAGTGAACACGAATGGCATACGAGGAATGACTAATCTGTACATAATTTGTATGATGACTTGGCTAGTCTAGATACAATTTAATGATGCAAAAACAAGCTTAAAATAAATTCAAATGTCCTCTCTCCACTTACTTATTGTGTACAAAAAGTCACGCTCGGTAAAGGTGAGATCCGGCGCAAGAAACGTAAGTTTCTAGTGAAACCTATCATAAGTGAATGGGGTTAGTATTTCGCCACTTTGGGGTCAAAACTAGCGAGTTTTAATGTTTAAATCATGCTTAAAATCATAAAAGATGGTTGTCCGTCCGTTTTGGGTCCATTTGGATAAAAAAATCACGTTGGGGGGCCCACGGGTGGGCCAGACAGCCCGCCTGTCTTCGCCCACCTGACTTCTCAAGTGGGTGTGCTCGCCCACCGGTCGTCTCAGGTGGGCGAGTTCGCCCACCGGTCCTTGCCCGCCGGTCTTCTTAGGCGGGCAAGGCTTGCCCACCGGTCCAACTGACGGGCACCCTCAGGGTCGGTTTGCCCGTCGGTCCTCGCCCATCGGTGGGATCCGAGAGGCTGCCCTCTCAGGCAGGCACCCTCAGGCAGGCGGCTTCACCCACCGGTCCTCGCCCACCTGTGGGGGCGAAAATCAACCTTCTTCCTTGAAACGTTCCCCAACCTTGGAGAAACCAAATGGGGCTGTTCCAATCACATTTTCCACACATCTAAGGTCTTATAAGGTGATTCTAACCTAGATCTAAGTTAGATTTAAGGATTGAAATGCCATCTTACCTTCTTTGCTCAAGAACCCTTTCAAAACCCCAAAATCACCTCTCAGCTCAAGAAATCACCAATGCTTCTCAATATTGTAAACACTTCTTTAAATCCTTCAAAATCAACACATAGACCATCTATTAAACCTTAGATTCATCATCTCAAGTGGGATTTACAAGATCTCAAGGAACTCTACCCAAATCAAGGGTTTCACTTAGGGTTTGGTGAAAGTTTGAGAAGCATAGCCTTTGCTCACCTCAAATCGTAGATCCCGTGTTGGGGATCACTTTTTCGGCGTCGGAATAAGAAGATCAAACCTCGGTGTCGTTTAAATCCATTTCTTCCTCCTCTTTCTTTCCCTTTCTTCTTCTTCGTTCTCTTTCCTTCCTTTCTTTTCTCTCTCCTCTTTACTTTTCTCACCAACTCCTTAATGCAATAAACGAGAAAAGGAGAAACATAATAAGTGCTATTTATACTTTAAAATATCTAGTAACCACATGGGTGGGTCACTCAGGTGGGTGGATTCGCCCGCCTCTGACCACCCACCTGTGGGTCGAAACTTAGCCAACAAGTGAGATTTCGATGGAATTCGACTCTCAGCATGTATCTCACTTTCGGCACGAGGTATATTATATGTATACCCTTTAGGATACGGCTACATACTAGTATTACCCATACATAGCCTTATAATACGTGTATGTACACGGCTTGGGTACACCCATCTCCTCTGGCACTGACTCGGACTTGTCTGGCCAACCTGTGTTCAAAGTCACCATTGCCATCATGGTCCATAAGGAACCCGCCTTAACCCTCCCTAGTTCGGGTCCTACATGGTTAAACCGGGTCAACCGTGTAATTAAACCAGGTTTTAAAAGTAGGATATCACATTTACCTCCCTTTTAAAAAAATTTTGTCCTCGAAATTGGCGTACCTGGTTGTTCGAAAAGATGAGGGTACTTGGCTTGGATTTCATCCTCTTTCTCCCAAGATGCTTCTTCAAGTGAATGATTAGCCCATCGCACCTTACGAAGGAAATGGAGCGGTTGCGAAGGGTTTTCACTTTTCAGTCCAAGATTTCAGCTGACTGTTCTCTATAGGTCATATCAGCTTCTAGATATTCTGGTTCCACGGGTAATATATGCGATGGATCGTGAACATATCGCTTCAGCATGGATACATGGAATACATTATGAACATTTTTGAGCGAAGGTGGAAGGGCAAGTATGTAGGCTACTAAGCGAACCCGAGTTAAAATTTCAAATGGGCCAATGTATCTTAGACTCAACTTACCCTTTCTATGGAACCTATGCAACCCTTTAGCAGGAGAAATCTTGAGAAACACCTTTTCTCCTGCTTGAAACTCAATGTCTTTCCTGCTGGTGTCTGCATAACTCTTTTGACGTGACTGAGCTACCTTAATCCTTTCTCGAATAACATCGATGTCACTCCCCATTCACACAAAACCGAATCGGTGACCGGGTTAACACCGATTAACCCAAACCTGCCAGGATCATCTGGTACAGTATCCAACCACAACATACACACAACTAAGAAAATGTTCATCAGTTCAGCGGAAGACTTAATTTACCTATAAATATTCCCATTATACTTGATACCCAAATTGTAATACATAGTTAAGTACATGTGGGTCCGCAGGCATGATATTTACATAAAAGAATACAATTTACATATCAAGTACACAAAAGGGATCATCAAAAACATAAAGAGCACAACTCAGCTCGGTATCAAAAAGTAAAGCTCAGCTCAGTATCAAAAGGTAAAGCTCAACTCGGTATCAAAAGCAAAGCTCAGCTTGGTATCAAAACTGCGATCCCGTAGCACAGCCCTCGCACGAGCAATCCGTGTCGTGCTCTAATTCTTTGGGGACCCACCAATCCTCTTAAGGGAATTCAACTGTGGGGCCCGACCCGTGCTCTTCAGGTTGATGATCTGTATAATCATCTAAAAGAGGTACACACGTGGGATGAGCTCACTAGCTCAGTAAGTGAAAAGAAGGACCACACAGTAGTCCACACAACAAATCACAACCACATGCACTATATGCTATGCAATTCATTTTTAATCACATCCACCTAAACAACATTACTAAGTCTTTGGTTTAGTGCTACTACAACCACAGTGCGTGTATACTCTGAGTACGAGCTGCAAACTCCATCCCACGATACGCCCATAGGGCTGTCGGAGAAGGCCCACCGTGAGTACTCAAAAAATTAAAACATGCCGACCACCGGCTCTCAACATAAAGTAAATAACATAAATTAAAGGTGCTAACTACAGCAATTTAAAAGCAGTACGATTGGCCCTCTTGAATATACCACCGAGGTTGCCGACTGTCCTAATGACTAGCCGGGCCTATGTCTAACCGCCATAGTGACCCGACAACCGCGACCATTGCTTCCCCCTGAATGGTAACCAAATACCTCAACCCCTGTTGGGAAGGGTCGTAGCACGGGAAGATAATCCTAAACCGCATGCTCCTATATGACATAGTACGATTGCATAGTGCCACCGCGTCCCATTCCACGGGCCACCAATGCACTCGTTTCCAAGCCGACTACGACATTTAGTCTATTAATGCATCATGCACAATGATCTCAACATTCATCACATAAGCACATCATCATTTGACATTGAGAAAATAAACACAGCACACATGGCACAAAAATATGAGGATGGCTAAGCTACATAGCATTTGCATGATGACATAGCTAGTCTAGATACAATTAGATGAATGCTAAACAAGCCTTGAAACAAGGTCAAACGTCCTCTTCCCACTTACCTGTAGTGTACAAAGACTCACGCCTGGTACGGGTGAGATCCGATGCGAGAAGCGTAAGATTTGGTGAACCTATCATGAGTGAACGGGGTTAGCATTCCACCACTTTTGGATCAAAAAATAACAATATTTGGTGATAAAATCATGTTTAGAATCCTAAAATAAGGTTGCACATCCGTTTTGGGTCCATTCGGACGTAAAAATCACGTTGGGAGCCTCTCGGGTGGGTCGGACAGCCCACCTGTCTTGACCCACCAGTCATGACCAACGGGTAGGTTGACCCACCGGTCCTGACCCACCGGTCATGACCGGTGGGCAGGTTGGCCCGTCGATCAGCCCACCGGTAGGGCCCACTGGTTGGCCCTGAGGGCCCTGCTAAGATCGACGGGCACGTTGGCCCGTCGGTCGGCCCACCGGTTGGGCCCGTTGGTTGGCCCCAAGGGCCTGCCCTCTCAGGCGGGTGCACTCAGGTGGGCCATTTGGCCCACCGGTCTTGGCGGGAAAATGCCATTTTTCTCGAAAATCTTCCCCAACCTTTGGGGAATCAAATGGAGCTTTTCCAAACCCATTCTCCACACATTCAAAGTCTCATAAGATGGTTCTAACCTAGATCTAGGTTAGATTTAAGGAATGGAAAGCCATCTTACCTTCTTTGCTTAAGAACTCCTTCAAAACCCCAAAATCACTTCAAATCACCAATGCTTCTCCAACCTTGTAAACACCTCTTCAAATCCCTCAAAATCAACACATAAACCATCTATTAAACCTTAGATTCATCATCTCAAGGTGGATTTACAAGACCTCAAGAAACACTACCCAAATCAAGGGTTTTACTTGGGTATGGTGAAAGTTTAGGGAATATAGCCTTTGCTCACCTCTAAACGTAGATCTCGTGTTGGAGATCACTTTTCCGGCGTCGGAGTGGGAAGATCAATCCTTGGCACCGCTTAAATCCGTTTCTTCTTCCTCTTTCTTCCCTTTTCCTCTTCTTTCCCTTCTTTTCTCTCTCCTCTTTACTCTTCTCACCAAACGCCCGAGTGTCATAAATGAGAAAAAAGGAAAAACATAATGATAGCTATTTATACTCTTTAAAATATCTTGTAACCTCATGGGTGGGTCACTCAAGTGGGCGGATGCGCCCACCTGTGACCGCCCACCTGAGGGCCAAAAATTGGTCACCAAGTGGGATTTTGGTGGAATTCGACTCTCGGCACGAATCTCACTCGCGGTATAAGATATAATATACGTATTCGCTTTAAGATACGGCTACCTACCTCCTTTATCCGTACATGGCCTTATGATATGTGCATGTACACAGCTTGGGTACATCCGTCTCCTCAGGCACTGACTCTGACTTGTCTGGCCAGCTGGTGTTCAAAGTCACCCTTGCCATCATGGTCCATAAGGAACCCGCCTTAACCCTCTCCGGTTTGGGTCCTGCATGGTTAAACTGGGTCAACCGTGTAATCAGATCGGGTTTAAGAAGTAGGGTATTACATTTACGCCCCCCCCTTTCTAAAAATTTCATCCTCGAAATTGGTGTACCTGGTTGTTCAAAAGGATGAGGGTACTTGGCTTGGATTTCATCCTCTTTCTCCCAAGATGCTTCTTCAAGTGAATGATTAGCCCATCACACCTTTACGTAGGAAATGGAGCGGTTGCGAAGGGTTTTCACCTTTCGGTCCAAAATTTCAGCTGGCTGCTCTGTATAGGTCATATCAGCTTCTAGATATTCTAGTTCCACGGGTAATACATGAGATGGATCATGAACGTATCGCTTCAGCATGGATACATGAAATACGTTATGAACATCCTCGAGTGAAGGTGGCAGAGTAAGCATGTAGGCTACTGAGCCAACCCGGGCTAAGATCTCAAATGGGCTAATGTATCTTAGGCTCAACTTCCCCTTTTTGTGAAATCTTTGTAACCCTTTAGTAGGAGAGATCTTGAGAAACACCTTTTCTCCTGGCTGAAATTCAATGTCTTTTCTGCGGTTGTCTGCATAGCTCTTTTGACGAGACTGAGCTGCTTTAATCCGTTCTCGAATAACATCGACCTTGTCACAAGTCATCTGTATCATTCCAAGTCCTAACATTCGGTGTTCTCCTACCTCATCCCAATACAGAGGAGTTCTGCACCTCCTACCATATAATGCCTCATGCGGAGCCATCCCAATTGTAGCTTCGTAACTGTTGTTATAGGCAAACTCCATAAGGGGTATATATTCTTCCCAACTACCACTCATTTCCATTGCATATGCCCTGAGCATGTCTTCTAATATCTGTATGGTTCACTCTGACTGACCATCAGTCTGTGGGTGAAAAGCAGTACTCAAATTCAATTGTGATCCTAAGGCATGCTAGAAGCTTTTCCAAAATCTGAAAGTGAATCTTGGGTCCCTATCTGATACAATGCTCACTGGCACTCCATGCAAGTGCACTATGTTATCCATATAAAGTTGTGCTAATTTGGCCATAGAGAACTTGGTCTTGATGGGAATGAAATGAGCAGTCTTAGTAAGCCGATCAACGATCACCCATATCGCGTCCATCCCCTTAAGTGTACATGGTAGTCCAGTGACGAAGTCCATTGTAATCCTATCCCACTTCCAGTCTGGTACTGGGAGTGGCTAAAGAGTACCATAAGGCCAATGCCTCTCAGCTTTTACTTTCTGGCATGTAAGACAAGTCGCTACATATAGAGCTATTGTGACTTTCATGCTTGGCCACCAGTAATTTTATTTGAGGTCTCTATACATCTTTGTACTTCCTGGGTGGGGTGAGTACTTGGAGCTATGTGCTTCTCGCACTATCTTGTCTTGTATATCCAAATCATCGGGTACACACAATCTGCCTCGAAACATTAATGCCCCATTACTAGCTAAAACAAAATCTGGGTTGTTCATTGTTTGATCTTGAACCTTAATTCTGATCCACTGTAATTCAGGATCCAAAGGATGTTTCATTATTACCTCTTGCCTAATAGTCGGATGCACCTGTGGAGCCGCCAAGGATACAGTCAACCATTTAAGGGTTTCTGGTTGACGTTCAAACTCTAAGGTTGCTCCTTCATATAAGAGAGCTTCATCCATTAGCGTCGCCTCTTGTACAAGTGGTGGACTGACTGCTAAGTATGGCAGTGACACAGTCTATGCTTTCCGACTCAACGCATCTGCCACTACATTAGCCTTTCCGGGATGATACTAAATGTCGCAGTCATAATCCTTCATGAGCTCAAGCCATCTCCTCTGCCTCATGTTCAAATCCTTCTAGGTGAAAAAGTACTTAAGGCTTTTGTGATCACTGTATATCTCGCACTTCTCCCCATACAAGTAATGTCGCCAAATCTTAAGGGTAAAAATGACTGCGGCTAGTTCCAAGTTATGAGTGGGATAGTTCTTATACTCATTTAGTTGTCGGGAAGCATACGCTATCACCTTTCCGCGTTGCATGAGAACACAACCCAACCCAACTTTGGAAGCATCAGTGTAGACAGTCATTCCACCTGTGCCTTCAGGGATGGTCAACACAGGGGCCGACACCAACCTCTTTTTCAACTCCTGAAAACTCATCTCGCATTCCTCTACCCAGTCAAACTTCACACCCTTTTTTGTCAACTTAGTCATTGGTGCTGAGATCCGAGCAAAATTCTCAATGAAGCGCCGGTAGTATCCAGCCAAACCCAAGAAGCTTCTAATTTTAGTAACATTTTTAGGGCTTTCCCACTCTACTACTGCTTTCACCTTATCAGGATCTACCTCGATTCCGGCCTTAGACACTACGTGCCCCAGGAATCCAACTTGCTCAAGCCAAAATTCACATTTGCTATATTTGGCAAACAATTGTTGTTCTCTCAGCCTCTATAACACCATTCTCAAATGTTGAGTGTGATCCTCTTCTGTCTTAGAGTAGATCAAGATGTCATTAATAAAAATAATTACCCATTTATCGAGGACATCATGAAATACTCGATTCATTAAATCCATGAATGTTGCCGACGCATTGGTTAACCCAAAAGATAACACTAGGAACTCATAGTGGCCATACCGAGTCCTGAATGTTGTCTTGGGTATGTCGCTGCTCTTTATCTTGAGCTGATAATAGCCTGATCTAAGGTCTATCTTTGAAAACACCCTTGCACCCTGCAATTAGTCAAACAAATCATCAATTCGTGGCAATGGGTACCAGTTCTTAATGGTTAGCTTATTCAATTCCCGGTAATCAATGCACATACGCAAGCTGCCATCCTTCTTCTTGACAAACAATACTGGGGCACCCTAAGGTGAAACACTTGGGCTAATAAACCCCTTCTCCAATAATTCTTGCAACTGCTTCTGCAACTCCTTCAATTCGGCTGGTGCCATCCTGTATGGAGCTTTAGACACTGGAGCTGCTCCAGGGACCAAGTCTATGGCAAACTCCAACTCTCTATCAAGCGGTAAATGCATCAGATCATCTGAAAAGACGTCGGGAAACTCTTTAACCACCTTTACCTCTTCTAGAGGTGTAATCCTTGTATCAACATCAAGTACTGATGCTAAGTAGCCTTGACATCCGCTCTCCAACAACTTTACCGCTTGAAGGGCGGAGACGAGGACCTTTCTCGCCCATTTCATTTTATCTGCTCGGTATACCAATTCTCTTCCTTCGTCATCTGTCACCCTAATCAGCTTTTCAACACATATCACATTAGCTCGATGAGTCGACAACCAATCCATGCCCAGTATAACATCGAAATTCTGCATATTGAACTTAATGAGTTGAGCATCCAATTTTTTCCCACTGATTTCCACTGGGCACGGCCCATACACCTCCTTCAACTGTGTTACTTTACCAGTAGGAATACTAACAATCATCCCATGATCTAGGGTCCTGGGTGACATACCAAGTTTCCCAGCAAATCTCTTAGATATGAATGAATGTGTAGCTCCTGAGTCAAATAAGACATAGGTTGGTATGCCTGATATAGGTAGGACACCGAGTGTAACAATGCATATAAGTACAACAGGTCATCAATATTTAACATAAGGAAATTCTTAAATTTAAAATGTACCTGCTACCACTTCGGTGCTAGCCTCAGCTTCTTCAGCTGATAGGGCATACATCCTTTCCTGCGGTTGATTCCCCCGAGTTAAGGGAGGTCGGTACGCAAAGGGCTGACTGGAGGGCAAGGCTGGTTTGACTCGACAGTCTTTTGTATAGTACCCATAGGAATGGTAATTAAAGCAACGGATCTGGGACACCGAAACTGGGGCAGGGCCCCTCTGCACTTGACCCGTTGAAGATGGAGGTCGGGGCGGCCTTGGAACTGTAGGTACCATACTAGTGTTTGGGCAGAAAGATGTAGAGCCCGAACCACCAGCTGGTCGAGGAGGGTAGCCAGATGGCCTATAGGGCTGCCTATATGTAGGCCCAGAACTGTACGACCCACTGCATGCCTTGGAGGAGTTGCCCATATCTAGAAATGGATTTGTTCTCTTCCACAGTCCAGGTGTGAGGGACTGTTCTCCCTTTTGCTTATCTTCCATAGTCTTGGCCTTCTGCACAATCTGGCCATAGTCTGTCAAGTCTAAGACCTCAAGTATAGACCCAATGGATGCCTTTAGGCCCTTCAGAAATCTTGCAGCCTTTTCTTCAGCTGTCCTCATATGCCTAGGGGAAAAATGGAACAAGCTCTCAAACTGCTACTGATACTCAAGGACAGTCTTACCTCCTTGAGTTAAGGCAATAAATTCCATCTCCTTGTGGTCTCTGAAGCTACGTGGGTAATGATTGTCCAAGAACAACTCCTTGAACTATTCCCAGGTGGGTTCCGGGTGTGCGGCTAACAATATGGGCTTAGAGGCTTGCCACCAAGAGTTGGCCTCCTTCTTGAGTTGCAACCCCATACAAATGAGTTTCTATGCATCAGTGCACTCAATCACCTCAAATATTTTCTCCAGCTCTTCGATCCACTGGTCCGGTTCCAGAGGATCACTCCCCACTTTAGAGAATACAGGTGGCAAATTCCTCTTGAATGACTCCACTACCTTTGACGTATTATTCATCAACGGGTAATTGGGAGCATAAACTGGATAGTAAGGGTATGGAGGGGGCACCACATATGGAGGAACACTGAATGGCGGAATTGGAGGTATACCTCCCACCTGTGGCCCCGTACCAGACCTTACAGGCGGGTCCTGTGGAGTAAGTATCTGGGGAGGTTGACCTATTTGAGAAAGGTCCAATTGTTGCTGTATAGCAGTCATAAATGCTTGTTGTTGCTGAAGCATTTGTTGCTGGAAAGCCTGTTGTGACTACTGGATTATGGTAGTAACATCCCTCGGAGTAATAACTGGTGGAGGGTCCAGAAGTGCAGTCATAGGTGGGTCCCCTTGTGCCCCACCCTGACCAAAGGTCTCTGGAGGTTGTGGAAGTGAGGTTTTCCCCACAGAGCGGGACCTTCTGGGATTCGGTGGTCGACCGACTGGATGAGGACCACGCGAGGTACCTCGTGCATTGCTACCGGATCTAGTACGTACCATCGTATCCCTGTACCTGAAACATATCATACACCACATTGGTTAAACACCTTAGAATTGATATCGGTACATAATTATATGCCAACAGACGGGGTATTATAGTGTATAACCGTTTGCAACTAGCCATAACTTAATCCCGAAAATACAGGGCTAGTGCTTCAAGAAATGGGGGTATTATTATTTTTTTTTTGTAGGTATATTATTATAAGAATAATAATAATACCCCCACCTTTCTCTTTTTATTATTATATATTTCTTTTTTTTTTCAAGTTTTCTCTTAACCGACAGGCTGCCACTGGCGGGCAGGTTGGGCCGCCAGTCGGCCCGCTGGTCCAAATCTTCAACCGATGGGCTAACATCAGCGGGCAGGTTGGCCCACCGGTCTGACCCGAGCGGAAATTTTGAACAGGGCTTTTAAGCCCCTGTTCCTCATTTGTTCTCCCATTTCTTCCTCACTCTCTCTCTCTCTCTCTCTCTCTCTCTCTCTCTCTCTCTCTCTCTCTCTCTCTCTCTCTCTCTCTCTCTCTCTCTCTCTCAGGTGATTTATGAGAGCTCCTTGACGCTTCCACTCGCGATCTCACTCAATGATCCGACGGTTTTGGAAAGATTCAACTCCTCTACCTACAAGTAAGTTTCTTCCCCATTTTCTTCTCAGTACGTGTACTTTGGGGGTAGAACTCATGTGTAGTCTTCAATCTCGATTCTTTTCCGTGTTTCTTTCCATAAAACAGTGATTTCATGTAAATGTGATGTTTTCTTCTTGATTTATTTCCAGTTTTAGGATTTACTTCTCAATTCTTTTGAGAGAAACCCCAATCGTGCCCTAGTTTTCTCAAATTTGGTAATTTCTTCAATCTCTGCTCTTTTCTTCCCAACTAACAACTCAAATGTAATGCCTTTTGTTTGATTTGTACTTGACATGTTGTAGAGATCATGGAAAGTCAGGTATGCTTGAAATCCCTTCCCTTCCCATGAAAATCCATCTCTTTGTATTGGGTTCCTTTGATTCTCTTTCACCTCAATATTATAATAGTTAGATGTTTTTGCATATTCTAGATTGTAGAATGATGGCTTTTCATCCATGAACATGTAAGCTTCATGCTTCACTCTATTGTGAGACTTTTCATTTATTCCTTAGATTGACTTGCACAATGAGAATTGGGGTTTTTCTATCAGTCTTTACTTGCCATACTTTATATGCCATTTCTGTTGCATTGTTGTTTTGCCATAATCTCTATCTTGTCACTGGCCAGGCATTTCATTCATAGACTTTTTATCATTCCTCACTTGTCACATTTTGTCACATTCTTATTTTTCCATGATTTCTGTTTTGTCACTTACCATGCATTTCATCCATAGACTCTCTATCATTCCTTGCTTGTCACATTTTCTGTTTTGCGAGAATTGGGTTTTGGGGCTTCCTCCTATTGCTCACCCATCTATTTATTCTCTTTGTTATTCCTTTTCCCTTACTCACCATTCTTTCTCCTCTTTTCTTGCTAGGATGTCTTCTCGCAAGGGTAAAGAACCCACATCCTCTTCCACTCGGCGTAAGACTACCGCTTCCAAATGGAAGAGTGTGGGGACTAGTTCTCCAGCCCCTCGCATAGGGCGGCCCGGACCTACCCCTATTGATCCTTCCGACTATGACGAGGAACTCTTCCACTGTTCAGAGGCAGCAACCAACTGGCAGGCCTTCCTGAAGATGTCTGTAATGATGGAGAAGACTGTGGTAGTTGACGACTTCCACAAGGTTCAACTTCAGGAGAGGTTCACCGCATTTGGTTGGCAGTCTATCCTCCACATAGACCGTCCGTGCTATGAGCAGCTGGTTCATAGATTCTACTGTAACCTGGAGGTTTCCTACCAGTACGGAGAGTATGCGATAACTAGTATGGTGAAGCGGGTGGACATTCAGCTGACCGTGGACACCCTGGCTAGTGTTTTGGGTATTTCTTCAGCTGGGCACCACTTCTACAGTCCTCCCAGGAGTAAGCCCATGGGCCCGTTCTTGAGTTCAGAGACACCGGACCACATTTATGAGACCATCTGTGGCAGCAGGGAGCATCCGGATTCTGAGACATCATTTTTCCCAGAGGTTCGTGTGTTTGCCCGTTTGGTCCAGTTCAACTTGCTCCCCAGAGGAGGTCACCGGAACCAGGTGAGCTTCATGGCGGCCTTCTTAGCCTTCTGCATTTATAAGGCTTTAGAGGGGGGTGACGAGCACTTGTGCTTGCCTTACGTCATCCTCAAGACCATGGAGCACCATACTTCTCACCCCGAGGATGGAGGATTTCCATATGGCAGGATCCTCACCAAGATCTTTAAGTTCTTTGGGGTGGACCTGAGTGGTGAGGAGGGGAAGACGCCAGTAGAAAAGTTTGACAGGGAGAATCTATTGAGGATGGGTCTCCACACTCTTATAGATGTACCTCAGAGAGCGGGAGCTCAGAGAGGTAGAGATAGGAGGGTTACCCCTAGGGAGGATGTTCCCATGGAGGAGGAGTCTAGTGAGGAGGATAAGGACTATGTTCCTCAGGGTGGGGAGGATGATTTTGTGGACAAGGACATCCTTGAGGAGGTGCCTCATGAGTTGAGAGGTGCTGATCCTGGCTTCACTAGAGTTGCAGGCCCATAGCATAGAGCCCCACCACCTAAGAGTGGCACCTTTGATTTTGAGGGCATAATGTCTACTATAAGGGCTTTGAAGGAAGGGCAAGATCAGCTGTTAAGGAGACTGGATGAGAGCTCTTTTAGGGAGGAAAACATCTTGGAGAGGCAGGCTACTTTGAAGATTTCCTTTCTCAGACTGGGCCAGGACTTGGATACAATGATCAATGCCATTTCAGCAGATTTTGGCCGACTTCGGAGGGATGTACAGCTAGTGAACTCGAGGTTTGACTACTACGACCATCGACTCAATGTTAACTCTAGACCTCAGGTGAATGGAGTAGTAGTATTGGACGATGACGATGACGATGACGATGATCAGTGAGGACTTAGCTCGTCCACACCAGCTTCTCACCTGTTTCGTGTTGTTGATCTTATTGTATTTTTCTTTCTTTTCTCATTCTTTGTACTTTCTCTGTAACTGGACTTATTTGTGGGGTGATATGTTTTGATGGTGGTTTGTGGTAAATTTGTATGTTTGATAACTTGTGTAGTTTAGTTGTGGTGTCTTTTGTTAATTTTGATCATTGATATTTATATATATGTTGTTTATCAGGTGTTTGTGTGGAAAATTTTTGGAAATCTCATTTTGCGCCGTTATGCTTCCGAAATTTCGTTAAACTCGTACTCGATGGATTATGACATCAATTAATTAATCTTTCATTTTCTCTCATGCATGCCATGAATGCAATAACTAAATACAACCATTTTTATTACTTTCTTTCTTTGGCTTTTATCTCTTTAAAGTTTTTTTTTTTTTTTTTT
>NW_024870484.1:251801-330130 GCF_013358625.1 Macadamia integrifolia
AGCCCTCGCACGAGCAATCTGTGCCATGCTTTAATTCCTCGGGGACCCACCAATCCTCTTCAGGGAATTCAACTATGGGGCCCGACCCATGCTCTTCAGGTTGATGACTTGTAAAATCATCTAAAAGAGGTGCACACGTGGGATGAACTCACTAGCTCAGTAAGTGAAAAGAAGGACCACACAGCAGTCCACACAACAAATCACAACCATATGCACTATATGCTATGCAATTCATTTTTAATCACATCCACCTAAACAACATTACTAAGTCTTTGGTTTAGTGCTACTACAACCACAGTGCGCGTATACTCTGGGTACGAGCCCCCGAACTCCATCCCGCGATACGCCCATAGGGCTATCGGAGAAGGCCCACCGTGAGTACTCGAAAAAGTAAAACATGTCGACCACCAGCTCTCAACATAAAGTAAATAATAGAAATTAAAGGTGTTGACTCCAGTAATTTAAAAGCAGTATGATTGGCCCTCTTGAATATACCACCGAGGTTGCCGACTGTCCTAATGACCATCCGGGCCTATATCTAACTGCCATAGTGACCCAAAAACCATGACCACTGCTTTCCCCCGAATGGTAACCCAACACCTCAACCCCTGTTGGGAAGGGTCGTAGCACGGGAAGATGATAATCCTAAACCGCATGCTCCTATATGATATAGTACGATTGCATAGTGCCACCGCGTCCCATTCTATGGGCCACCAATGCACTCGTTTCTAAGCCAACTACGGCATCTAGTCTATTAATGCATCATGCACAATGATGTCAACATTCATCACATAAGCACATCATCATTTGACATTGAGAAAATAAACACATCACATATGGCATAAAAATATGAGGATGGCTAAGCTACATAGCATTTGCATAATGACATGGTTAGTCTAGATACAATTATATGAATGCCAAACAAGCCTTGAAACAATGCCAAACATCCTCTCCCCACTTACCTATAGTGTACAAAGACTCACGCCTGGTACGGGTGAGATCCGGTGCAAGAAGCGTAAGATTTGGTGAACCTATCATGAGTGAACGAGGTTAGCATTTCACCACTTTGGGGTCAAAAACTAACAAGATTTGGTGATAAAATCAAGTTTAGAATCCTAAAAGAAGGTTGCACGTCCGTTTTGGGTCCATTCGGACGAAAAAATCATGTTGGGAGCCTCTCGGGTGGGTCGGACAGCCCACCTGTCTTGACCCACCAGTCATCACCTGCGGGTAGGTCGACCCACCGGCCATGACCGGAGGGCAGGTTGGCCCATCGGTCGACTGATCGATTGGCCCCAAGGGCCCTGCTAAGATCGACGGGTAGGTTGGCCCGCCGATCGGCCCATCGATTGGGCCCGTCGGT
The DNA here is from genome assembly GCF_013358625.1 of Macadamia integrifolia. Taxonomy (NCBI): domain Eukaryota; kingdom Viridiplantae; phylum Streptophyta; class Magnoliopsida; order Proteales; family Proteaceae; genus Macadamia; species Macadamia integrifolia. The sequence continues at coordinate 253,165 of NW_024870484.1, forward strand.
TGGCCCCGAGGGCCTGCCTTCTCAGGCAAGTGCCCTCAGGCGGGCCATTTGGCCCACCGATCTTGGCAGAAAAATGCCATTTTTCCCCAAAACCTTCCCCAACCTTTGGGGAATCAAATGGGGCTTTTCCAAACCCATTCTCCGCACATTCAAAGTCTCATAAGATGGTTCTAACCTAGATCTAGGTTAGATTTAAGGAATGGAAAGCCATCTTACCTTATTTTCTTAAGAACTCCTTCAAAACCCCAAAATCACTTCAAATCACCAATGCTTCTCCAACCTTGTAAACACCTCTTCAAATCCTTCAAAATCAACACATAAACCATCTATTAAACCTTAGATTCATAATCTCAAGGGGGATTTACAAGACCTCAAGAAACACTACCCAAATCAAGGGTTTTACTTGGGTATGGTGAAAGTTTAGGGAATATAGCCTTTGCTCACCTCTAAACGTAGATCTCGTGTTGGAGATCACTTTTTCGGCGTCAGAGTGGGAAGATCAAGCCTTGGCACCGCTTAAATCCGTTTATTCTTCCTCTTTCTTCCCTTTTCCTCTTCTTTCCCTTCTTTTCTCCCTCCTCTTTACTCTTCTCACCAAACGCCCGAGTGTCATAAATGAGAAAAATGAAAAACATAATGATAGCTATTTATACTCTTTAAAACATCTTGTAACATCATGGGTGGTTCACTCAGGTGGGTGGATGCGCCCACCTATGACCGCCCACCTGAGGGCCGAAAATTGGTCACCAAGTGGGATTTTGGTGGAATTCGACTCTCGGCACGAATCTCACTCTCAGCATAAGATATAATATATGTATGCGCTTTAAGATACGACTACCTACCTCCTTTATCCATACATGGCCTTATGATATGTGCATGTACACGGCTTGGGTACACCCGTCTCCTCTGGCACTGACTCGGACTTGTCTGGTCAGTCGGTGTTCAAAGTCACCCTTGCCATCATGGTCCATAAGGAACCCGCCTTAACCCTCTCCGGTTCAGGTCCTGCATGGTTAAACCGGGTCAACCGTGTAATCAGATCGGGTTTAAGAAGTCGGGTATTACAATCGACCTTATCACATGCCATCTGTATCATTTCGGGTCCTAAAATTTGGTGTTCGCCTACCTCATTCCAATACAGAGGAGTTCTACACTTCCTACCATATAATGCCTCATATGGAGCCATCCCAATTGTAGCTTGGTAACTGTTGTTATAGGCAAACTCCACAAGGGATATATATTCTTCCCATCTACCACACATTTCCATTGCACATGCCCTGAGCATGTCTTCTAATATCTGTATGGTTCGCTCTGACTGACCATCAATCTGTGGGTGGAAAGCAGTACTCAAGTTCAATTGTGATCCCAAAGCATACTGGAAACTTTTCCAAAATCTGAAAGTGAACCTTGGGTCCCTATCCGACATAATACTCACTGGCACTCCATGCAAGTGCAATATGTTATCCATATAAAGTTGTGCTAACTTGGCCATAGAGAATTTGGTCTTGATGGGAATGAAATGAGTAGTCCTTGTAAGCCAATCAACTACCACCCAAATCGCATCCATCCCCTTAGGTGTGCATGGTAGTCCAGTGATAAAGTCCATCGTAATCCTATCCCACTTCCAGTCTGGTACTGGGAGTGGCTGAAGAGTACCATAAGGTCGATGCCTCTCAGCTTTTACTTTTTGGCATATAAGACAAGTCGCCACATATAGGGCTATTGTGATTCTCATGCATGGCCACCAGTAGTTTTGTTTAAGGTCCTTATACATCTTTGTACTTCCTGTGTGGAGTGAGTACTCGGAGCTATATGCTTCCTGCACTATCTTGTCTTGTATCTCCAAATCGTCGGGCACACACATCCTATCTCAAAACAGTAATGCCCTGTCGCTGGCTAAAACGAAATCAGGGTCGTTCATTGTTTGCTCTTGAATCTTAATTCTGAATCGTTGTAACGCAGGATCCAAAGGTTGTTTCATTATCACCTCCTGCCTAATAAACGGATGCACCTGTAGAGCTGCCAGGGATACAGTCAACCATTTAATGTTTTCTAGTTGATGTTCAAGCTCTAAGGTTGCTCCTTCGTGTAAGAGGGTTTCATCCATTAGGATCGCCTCTTGTATGAGTGGTGGGCAGATTGCTAAGTATGAGAGTGACACAGTCTGTGCCTTTCGACTCAATGCATTTGCCACTACATTAGCCTTACCAGGATGATATTGAATGTCACAGTCATAATCTTTCATGAGCTCGAGCCATCTCCTCTGCCTTATATTCAAATATCTTTGGGTGAAAAAGTATTTGAGGCTTTTGTGATCATTGTATATCTTACATTTCTCCCCATACAAATAATGTCACCAAATCTTTAGGGAAAAAACGACCGCGGCTAGTTCAAAGTCATGAGTGGGGTAGTTCTTCTCATATTCCTTTAGTTGTCGGGATGCATATGCTATCACCTTACCGCGTTGCATGAGAACACAACCCAAGCCGATCTTAGAAGCGTCAGTGTAGACTGTAATTCCAGTTGTGCCTTCAGGGATGGTCAACACAGGGGCTGACACTAACCTTCTCTTCAATTCCTGAAAACTCTTCTCACATTCCTCTATCCATTCAAATTTCATACCCTTTTTTGTTAACTTAGTCATTGGTGCTGAGATACGAGCAAAATTCTCAATGAAGCACCGGTAGTATCCAACCAAACCCAAGAAACTTCTAATTTTAGTAATGTTCTTAGGGCTTTCCCACTCTACTACTGCTTTCACCTTATCAGGATCCACGTCGATTCTTTCCTTAGACACTACATGTCCTAGGAATCCAACTTGCTCAAGCCAAAATTCACATTTACTGTATTTGGCAAACAATTGTTGTTCTCTCAGCCTCTGTAATACCATCCTCAGGTGTTGAGTGTGCTCCTCTTCTGTCTTAGAGTAGATCAAGATGTCATCAATAAAAATAATTAACCATTTATCAAGAACATTGTGAAATACTCGATTCATTAAACTTATGAATGCTGCCGGTGCATTGGTTAACCCAAAAGATAACACTAGGAACTCATAATGACCATACCGAGTCCTGAAAGCTGTCTTGGGTATGTCGCCACTCTTTATCTTGAGCTGATAATAGCCTGATCTAAGGTATATCTTTGAAAATACCTTTACACCTTGTAGTTGGTCAAACAAATCATCAATGCGTAGCAATGGATACCGATTCTTAATGGTTAGCTTATTCAGTTCCCGATAATCGATGCACATACGTAAGCTGCCATCCTTCTTCTTGATAAACAATACTGGGGCACCCCAAGGTGAAACACTTGGGCGAATAAACCCCTTCTCTAACAATTCTTGCAACTGCGTTTGCAACTCCCTCAATTCGGTTGGTGCCATCCTGTATGGAGCTTTAAACACCGGAGCTGCTCCAGGACTCAAGTCTATGGAAAATTCCAACTCTCTATCAAGCAGTAGATGCATCAGATCATCTGGAAAGACGTCGGAATATTCTTTACCCACCTCTACCTCTTCTAGAGGTGTAACCTTTGCATCAACATCAAGTACTGATGCTAAGTAACCCTGACATCCACTTTCCAACAACTTTACCGCTTGAAGAGCAGAGATGAAGACCTTTCTAGCCCGTTTCATTTTATTTGCTTGGTATACCAATTCCTTCCCTTCATCATTTGTCACCCTAATTAATTTTTTGGCACACATCACATTTTCTCGATGGGCCGACAACCAATCCATGCCCAGTATAGCGTTAAAATTCTGCATATTGAATTTGATGAGTTGTGCATCCAATTTATTTCCACTGATTTCAACTGGGAATGGCCCATACACCTCTTTCAACTATGTAACTTTTCCTGTAGGCATACTAACAATCATCTCATGATCTAGTGTCCTAGGCGATATACCAAGTTTCTCAGCAAATGTCTTAGATATGAATGAGTGTGTAGCTCTTGAATCAAATAAGACATAGACTGGTATACCCGAGATAGGTAGAACACCTAGTGCAACAATGCATATAAGTATAGCAGGTCATCAAAATTTAACATAAGGAAAAATCTTAAATTAAAATGTACCTGCTACCACTTCTATGCTGGCCTCAGCTTCCTCAGCTGATAAGGCATACATTCTCCCTTGTGGTTGATTCCCCTGAGTTAAGGGAGGCCTATACACAGAGGCTGACTGGAGGGTAAAGCTGGTCTGACCCGACAGTCTTTGGCATAATGCCTATAAGAGTGGCAATTAAAACAACGGATCTGTGATGTTGAAACTGTGGCAGGGCCCCTTTGTACTTGTCTTGATGTAGATGGGGGACGGGGTGGCCTTGTGACTGTAGGCATCGTACTAGTGTTTGGGCGAAAAGATATAGAGCCCGAACCACCAGCTGGTCGAGGAAGGTAGCCAGATGGCCTATAGGGCTGTCTATATGTAGGCCCAAAACTATACGACCCACGGTATACCTTGGATGAGTTGCCTATGTCCGAAAATGGATTAGTCCTCTTCCACAATCCAGGTGTGAGGGACTGTTCTCCCTTCTGCTTATCTTCCATGGTTTTAGCTTTTTGCACAATCTGGCCATAATCTGTCAAATCTAAGACCTCGAGCATTGACCCAATAGATGCCTTTAATCCCTTCAGAAACCTTGCAGCCTTTTCTTTAGCTGACCTCATATGCCTAGGGGAAAATGGAATAAGCTCTCAAATTGCTGCTGATACTCAAGGATAGGCTTATTCCCTTGAGTCAAGGCCATGAAATCCGTCTCTTTACGGTCTCTAAAGCTACGAGGGTAATGGTTTGCCAAAAACAACTCCTTGAACTGCTCCCATGTGGGTTCCGGATGTGTGGCCAACAATATAGGCTTAAAGGCTTGCCACCAAGAGTTGGCTTCATTCTTGAGTTGCAGCCCTACACAAATAAGCTTCTGTGCCTCAGTGCACTCAATTACCTCAAATATCTTTTCCAGCTCTTGGATCCACTGGTCCGGCTCTAGAGGATCACTCCCCACCTTAGAGATAGGTGGTAAGTTCCTCTTGAACGATTCCACTACCCTTGACGTATTATTCATCGATGGGTAATTGGATGCATATGCCGGATAGTAAGGGTACGGAGGGGGCACCATATACGGAGGAGTGTTGAGTGGCAGAATTGGAGGTGTACCTCCGGCTTGTGGCCCCATACCAGACCCTATAGGTGGGTCTTGTGGAGTAATTATCCGAGGATGTTGACCAAGTTGAGGAAGGTCTAACTGTTGCTGTATAGTAGTCATAAATGCCTGCAGCTGCTAGAGCATTTGTTGCTGGAAGGCTTACTGTGACTGCTGAACTATAGTCGCAACATCACTCGGGATGATAACAAGTGGAGGATCTGTAAGTGTAGTCACAGGTGGATCCCTTTGTGCTACACCCTCATCAAGGGTTTCTCGAGGTGGTGGAAGTGGGGTTTGTCCCACAGAACGAGACCTTTGAGGATTTGGTGGTCGACCGATAGGACGAGGACCATGTGAGGTACCTCGTGCATTGCTACCGGATCTAGTGCGTACCATCGTGTCCTTGCACCTGGAATATACCATACACAAAACATTGGTTAAGTATCTTAGAATTTACATAGGCACATAATTATATGCCCACACACGGGGTATTGTAGTGTATGATGTCTTGCATCTAGCCACATCTTAGCCCCGAGGGTACTGTGTTAGCGCTTTGACAAGTAAGACGGTGGTCCCACTTAACCCCCCTTGTTTTTTTTTTTTCAATCGGCGGGCAGCTCGGGTCGGGCCCACCAATCCAACCCAAGGTGGAAAGTGCAGAGGGGCTTTTAAGCCCCTTTTTCCTCCTCTTTCTCCCATCCCTTCTCTTGGCTCACTCAGGGCAATTTTTGGAGGTTTCTTGGCGCGTTCACTCACGATTTCACTCAACGATTCCACAGATTTTGGAAGATCTAAGTGCCTTTCACTCTCAAGTAAGTCTCTTCTCCATTTCTCTTCTTGGAACATATATTTTGGAGGTTGAATCCATTTATACTTCCCAAAAATTGATTTTTTTTTCATGTTTCTTTCCATAGAATAATCATTCCATGATAATATGATGCTTCCTTTGTGACTTATTTATAGTTTTGGACTTTACTGCCCAATCTATGGGAGGAAATCCCAAATCGTGCGTTGTTTTCTCTAATTTGGGGTTTTCTTCTATTTCTTCTCCTTTCTCCTCAACTAACAACTCAAATGGGATTCCTTATCTTTAATTTGCACTTATATTGTTGAAAAGATCATGGAGACTTTTATATGCTTGTTATCCCATCTCTTTTCCATGAAAATCCATTTCTTTTGTGTTAGGTTTCTTGAAAAAATTTCTAGGGTTTCTATGATTCTCTTCACTTCATTCCATACTTGTGAACAACTTTGAATCACTCTCATTCCTTGCACCTCAATGTCATAATAGAAAATTTCTTTGCATATTCTTGATTGTATAATGATAGGCATTATTATCATTAACATGTAAGCTCCAAGTTCTACACTATTATGGGATTTTTTTTTTCATTCTCTTGGATTGAACTTGCAAATTGAATTTGGGGCTTTCCATCATTTGACACCAATTACCCCACTTGAGGAAATTCTTATGAGGCTTTCCATCACTTCTCACTTGCCATGCTTTATACTTCTTTGTTACTTTTCTATTTTGCAACATGCTAGTGAATGTCATGTTTTGGGGGTTTCCTCCTATTCCTTTTCCCATGGTTTAACTACCCCCCCTTTTTATAATGATCCACGTTATGTATTTAGGTGCATTTACATGTGCTTGCTCACCCACCTATTTGCTTCCTTTGTTATGCAACATCCTTTCTTCTCTTTTCGTACTAGGATGTCTTCTCACAAGGGTAAGGAACCCGCATCCTCTTTCAATCGACGTAGGGTCACAACTTCAAAATGGAAGGGTGTAGGGACTAGCTCCCTGGCCCTTCGTACAAGGCAACAAGGACACGCCCCCATCGATCCTTTAGACTACGATGAGGGACTCTTCCAGAGTTTGAGGGCGAAAACTAATTGGCAGACCTTTCTAAAGAAGTCTATGATGATGGAGAAAACCGTGATAATTTGTGATTTCAACAAGATTCAACTTCAAGAGAGGTTTACTGCACTGGGTTGGCAGTCCATCCTTAACATTGACCGCCCCTGCTATGAACACCTGGTTCGAAGATTTTACTGTAATTTGGAGGTCTCTTACCAGTATGGGGAGTACTCAATCACTAGCATGGTGAAGGGATTGAACATTCGTTTGACTGTGGACACTCTCGTTAGTATTTTAGATATTTCATCAGCTGGGCATCAATTCTATAGCCCCCCAAGGAGTAAGCCCGTGGGCCCATCCTTAAGTTCGGAGATGCAGGACCACATTTGCGAGACCATTTGTGGTAGCAAGGTGTGTCTGGATTCTGAGACGACATTTCACCCGGAGCCTCGTGTATTTGCTCGTTGGTTCAGTTTAATTTACTCCCTAGAGGAGGTCACAGGAACCAAGTAGGCTTCATGGCAGCCTACCTAGCCTTTTGCATCTACAAGGCCTTGGAGGGAGGTGTCGAGCATTTATGCTTGCCCTACGTTATACTTAAGACTATGGAGCATCATGCCACACATCCTGAGGACAGAGGTTTCCCATATGGTAGGACCCTCACTAGGGTTTTTGAGTTTTTTGGGGTGGATTTGAGTGGTGAGAAGGGAAAGACTCCAGCGAACAAATTTAATAGGGAAAACCTACGCAGGATGGGTCTCCAAGCTCTTATGGATGTATTTTAGAGAGCAGGAGCTCAAGGAGGCAGGGACAGGGGGAATGTCCACAGGGAGGATGTCCACATGGAGGAGAAGGAAAATAGTGAGGAGGATGAGGATTATGTTCCTCAATTCGAGGAGGAGGACTTTTTGGACGAGGAGGAGCCTCTTTATTCGAGAGATGCTGATCTTGACTTTGCTAGGGCTGCAAGCCCACAACATAGAGCCCCACCACCTAACAGTATGATGACTAGTATGAGGGCCTTGAAAGATGGGCAAGATCAGCTTCTGAGAAGACTAGATGAGAGTGCTACCAGAGAGAAAAATATCTTGGAAAGGCAAGCTACATTAGAGAATTCCTTCCTAAGATTGAGCGAGGATTTGGACATAACGGCTAACGCTATTTCAGTAGATTTCACCCGACTCCGGAGGGTTGTACAACTAGTGAATTCAAGGTTTGATTACTACGACAGTCGACTCAATGTTAGATCGAGGCCTAAAAGGGATGGAGTAGTAGAGCTAGACGATGAGGAGGGTCTCTGAGGACTTAGCTTGCCTATCCTAACCAGCTTTTTACTTGTCTCTATGTTGTTTATATGTTTATGGTGGACTATATAAATATTTTTGTACTTTTCTCTGTAATTTGGACTTGCTGGTATGGTGTTCTGATGTTGTTGGTGACTTTTCGTTAGTTTTGTAGGCTTGATAAACTTATTGTAATTTGATTGTAACAACGTTAGTTAGCCTTGGTTGATTATACTTATTCGTATATATATATGTTGTCTATCAGGTGCTTCTATTTGAAAATTTTGAAAAATCTTGTTTTAGCGTTGTTATGCTGCCGAAATTTTGTCACATCCGTACTCGATGGGTTATGAAATCAAATAATTAGCATTTTATTTATCCCAAGCGAGCTTTCTCTAATGCATGCCATGAAATGCAATAATTAAATGCAACCATTTTTTTTTTGGCTTTTAATTCTTTAAAGTTTTTTATATTTACCCAACCCCATTTCCTATTTTAGATTTTATGAGGTCTAAATGGTATGCTGTAAGTGGATAGAGCATCACGCTTTGATACCACCGTTGTCACACCCCATTCGCACAGAACCGGATCGGTGACCGGGTTAACTCCGATTAACCCAAACCTGCCAGGATCATCTGATACAGTACCCAACCACAGCATACCCACATCAAGATAAGTGTTCAAAAGTTCAGCGGAAGACTTAAATTACCTGTAAATATCCCCAATATACTTGATACCCAAATTGTAGTATATAGATAAACATATGTGAGCCCGCAAACATGATATTTACACAAAAAGAATAACAATTTACGTATCAAGTACACAAAAAGGGAGGTCATCAAAAGAATCAAAAAGTAAAATCCTATACGGTGTCATTACTGCAGTCCCGTAGCACAGCCCGTGCACTTGCAATCAGCACTGTGCTCATACTCCTCAGGGACCCACCAATCCTCATCAGGAACTCAACTGTGGGGCCCGACCCTTGATCTTCAGGCTGGTGACCTGCAAAATCATCTAAAAGTGGTGGCACGTGGGATGAGCTCACTAGCTCAGTAAGTGAAAAGAAAAACCACACAACAATCACATCCATATGCACTATATGCTATGCAATTCATTTAAATCTTATCCACCTAAACAACATTACTAAGTCTTTGATTTTTTGCTACTACAACCACAGTGCGCGTATGCCCCAAGTACGAGCTGCGAACTCCATCCAGTGATACGCCTATAGGGTTATCGGAGAAGGCCCACCGTGAGTATTCAGAAAAGTAAAGCATGCCGACCACTGGCTCTCAACAAAAAAGTAAATGACAGAAAGTAAAGGTGCCGACTCAAGCAATTTAAAAGTAGTACAATTGATCCTCTTGAATATACCACTGAGGTTGCCTACTGTCTTAATGACCAACCGGGCGTATGTCTAACCGCCACAGTGACCCGACAACCACGACCATTGCTTCTCCCCAAGTGATAACCCAACACCTTAACCCCTATTGGGAAGGGTCGTAGCATGGGAAAATGATAATCCTAAACCGCATACTCCTATATGACATAGTACGATTGTATAGTACCACTGCGTCTCATTCCACGGGCCACCAATGTACTCGTTTTCAAGCCGACTGCGGATTTTAGTCTAATAATGCATCATGCACCGTAATCCAATCACTCATCACATAAGCACATCAATCATGTAACATTGAGAATGTAAGGCACAACACACACATCATGAATCATTAATTTAGAATGTACAAGCAAGTGCACACGAATGGCATATGAGGAATGACTAATCTGCACATAATTTATATGATGACATGGCTAGTCTAGATACAATTTAATGATGCAAAAACAAGCTTAAAATAAAGTCAAATGTCCTCTCCCCACTTACTTATTGTGTACAAAAACTCACACTCGGTACGGGTGAGATATGGCGCAAGAAACGTAAGTTTCTAGTGAAACCTATCATAAGTGAATGGGGTTAGTATTTTGCCACTTTGGGGTCAAAACTAGCGAGTTTTGATGTTTAAATCATATTTAAAATCATAAAAGAAGGTTGTCCGTCCGTTTGAGGCCCATTCGGACACAAAAATCACGTTGGGGGCCCATGGGTAGGCCATATAGCTCACCCACCGGTCATCTCAAGTGGGCAGGCTCACCCACTGGTCTTTGCTAGCCGGTCTTCTTAGGCGGACACCCTTAGGTGGGTGGGTTTGCCCACCGGTGGGATCCGAGGGGTTGCCCTCTCAAGCGGGCACCCTTAGGCGGGCGGCTTTGCCCACCGGTCCTCGCCCACCTGTGGGGGCGAAAATCTGTCTTCTTCCTTGAAACATTCCCCAACCTTAGGGAAACCAAATGGGGCTGTTCCAATCATATTTTCCACACATCTAAGGTCTTATCAGGTGATTCTAACCTAGATCTAAGTTAGATTTAAGGATTAAAACGCCATCTTACCTTCTTTGCTCAAGAACCCTTTCAAAACCCCAAAATCACCTCTTAGCTCAAGAAATCACCAATGCTTCTCAATCTTGTAAACACTTCTTTAAATCCTTCAAAATTAACACATAGACCATCTATTAAACCTTAGATTCATCATCTCAAGTGGGATTTACAAGATCTCAAGGAACTCTACCCAAATCAAGGGTTTCACTTGGGGTTTGGTGAAAGTTTGAGAAGCATAGCCTTTGCTCACCTAAAATCGTAGATCTCGTGTTGGGGATAACTTTTTCGGCGTCGGAATGAGAAGATCAAACCTCGGCGTCGCTTAAATCCATTTCTTCCTCCTCTTTCTTTCCCTTTCTTCTTCTTCGTTCTCTTTCCTTCCTTTCTTTTCTCTCTCCTCTTTACTCTTCTCACCAAGACCTTAATGCAATAAATGAGAAAAGGAGAAACATAATAAGTGCTATTTATACTTTAAAATATCTAGTAACCACATGGGTGGGTCACTCAGGTGGGAGGATTCGCCCGCCTGTGACCGCCCACCTATGGGTCGAAACTTAGCCAACAAGTGAGATTTCGATGGAATTCGACTCTTGGCATGTATCTCACTCTCAGAACAAGGTATATTATACGTATACCCTTTAGGATATGACTACATACCAGTATTCCCCGTACATGGCCTTATGATATGTGTATGTACACGGCTTGGGTACACCAGTCTCCTCTGGCACTGACTCGGACTTGTCTGGCCAACTTGTATTCAAATTCACCCTTGCCATCATGGTCTATAAGGAACCCGCCTTAACCCTCTCTGTTTCGGGTCCTGCATGGTTAAACCGGGTCAACCGTATAATTAAACTAGGCTTTAAATGTAGGGTATCACAGGAAGAATGATCTTTATTTATTGCAAGGTAGTACCGTGACGAAGAATTTTAATGTCTATGCCTTTCGCATGTCAAGAGGCTATTGAAAATTTTGAGATTGCTTGGTGGACTGATTAAGGAGGAGGAGCATGTCTCATGCTCCTCGTGCTAGTGTTCATAGCACTTGAGAGCCCCACTTGGGGCTAGTGTGGAGAAAGCTTGTGTGATGGTGTTTTGAATCCATTTTTTTTCACACATGACAGGGAGGTGGAGATTGTTGTTGTGGGCTCCACCATCTGGGTGGAAAGCCCATAGTGCTCATTAGCTTTATTCACCATTTCAATATGAATGAAGACTCAAGAGTCAGGTCAACATGCATTTCAGAGGGAGGTGACTCTCCTCCATTATGTCAAATAGCGTCAAGAAAGAAAAAAGGTAGCCTCCCCATTTACTTGTTGAAGAAAAATTACAAATGAAAGAGTCCGCCTTTGACTCTTCATTGGCATTGAGTGCAAAAACCGACACATAATTGGTGTGTGGATGCTCCAAGTCCCATGCTTGCTCTATATGAAGGTAGGGGGAACGAGGGAAAGAAGTAGAACAATGAGGAAGAATGATAGTCTACCCCTATACTCATTTAGGGATCTTTTGTTCTCTAGTGTTAGTTGTTCCTATGAGAAGGAATTAGAGAGAGATATTCCATAAAGAGAGTAGTGAATGTATTCATTTGGGTGTATTTGGGTTTTGGGTATTTGGAGATTATCCTACCACTATTTGTATGTTGTTCACATCATAGTGAATTCGTGATCTTATCTTTGCCCATGGACGTAGGATAAAAGCCGAAGCACGTAAAAATTTGTCTCCTTTGTATGTCTACTTTGTGTATGCTTCTTTTACTATCATTTTCTCTTGCTTCCTGAAACACCGAATATCGATGCTAACATAACATATACCATTAGGGTTTGAGCAAACATAATTCATCCAAAATGCTACAAGACATCCCCTAAGAGTTTGATGGAAATTCAGTGTGAAGATTTAGGCCCCATTTGACAACATTCCATTTCTGCGTTTTCTTGTTCCCAAAAACGGAGAAACAACCTAAAAAGTGTTTAATAAAGTTGTTCCGTTTCACCCGTTTCTAGAAACATAAATCAAAATTTATGCTTATTTACAATTCTAGAAAAAAATTTGATGAAACAAGTCCGAATTTGAGAGAAAAAAAAGGTTGTTGTGCCCGACAAATCTCTTAACTATTTAAACCTAAAAAGAGGCAACCGAACCCTCTCTCCTTTTTGGGCATCCGATGATATTATTGGGGTTTTTTAGTGGCATTATGTTTGTAAAAAATGTTTCGAAAACAGGTTTATCAAACACCAAAAAATCCGTTTTTGTTTTCGGAAATGTGAAAAGTCGTTTCTGTTGTTTCTAAACACAGAAACAACAAAACGTTATCAAACGATGCCTTAAAGCCCGTTTGGTATCATTTCTGTTCCAGAAACTCTGTTTCGTGTCAAAAACGGAAATTTTAGTTTGTGTCAAAACGTTATTTTTAAATGAATTAAGGTTGTTTGGTGAATCTGTTTCTAGAACAATTTCAGAATAGAAAAACGACAGTTCTGTCGTTTGGTACTGATTTTTTCAGAAAACCCCTTTTTTTTTTTTTAAGTCAATTCAACAATTCATAGACCCTTATGGGGTTTCAATAAATCCCATTACTTGACCTCATGCATGCATGCATGTATACATTGAATGCTATCTCTTTGAAGTCTTAAACTACTGGTTTGCTTTCTCTCCCCATTCCTCAAAAGAGCTAACGTGACTTGGCTTATTCTCCACTTCTCTGGATACCTTTTAAAAATTTCCATTTAACTGTTTAACCCTCAGTCATTCGTTGCATCTTTGCTTGCTTATTACCTCACCATTAATACATCATTGAGCTTCTTCTTCTCAGACCCAAAATTTCTTCTCTAACACTCACTAGTAACAGGAAGAAGAAGAAGAAAGGTTCAGGTTCAACCCAACTGTACATCTTCTACCTTTCAGGGTCAACTAAAACTTTATGCCTAAATATTCTTAAAACTAAGGGGGAAGAACAGTTGGCAACCTTATAATATTACAGTTGCATTCAAAACTAGAAGAAGAAGAAAACAACATAAGAACCTTAACAGCATATAATGACCATTCGAACTTCTAAACTAACACTCAAAACAGAACTCTATTATCTAGATAATCTATAAATAGCATAAGAACCTTAACATTACATCAACAAAGGAAGAGAAATAGGCAAACTTGTTTGAACGAAAACGAGCAGAGAGCTAGGTTGAGAGGTAATCTAGTTACTTGCAGAGATCTGAGTCTTCACAGATGAGATCTAGGCCGAGCAGAGTCTATAGTTCGACCAAACAACAAGGAAGTGTAGAGATCTATGGGCGGTGACATGATTCGAGTTGAAAGCAAGGGCGAGGCCACGAGAAGCAAGGAAGCAACGATCAAGGAAAAGGGAACGAGAAGGAAGGACGTCCAGACGTGATCAACAAACAAAGATGAGCAGAGGAGTTCTCCCTTGAGAAGAACGATATAAGAACTTTTTGTTTTGTAAAAAATTCCAAAAAATTAAGGTCTGTGCGAAATAGAGAAGAGCAAAGAAGAAGAAGAATGAAGATGAAGAACAGAGAAGAAGAAGAATGAGAAGATATTTACCTGATTTGTCGATTGCCCTAGGTTGAGCGTCCTCTTGTGTGCGCAAAGGTGAAAGGGGAGAAAGGGGAGAAAAGAAAGGTGATAGGGTAGATAGGATTTTATCGGGAACGAATTCAAGAAATTGTTTCCTTTTTAACAATTTTGGAACGAAACTACACAGACGGAACAACAAATTATCATTCTGTATTTTGACCTTTAAATTGTTTTTTTCCCAATTTTTATTTCAAAAAAACTGAAACACGTTATAAGGTTGCCAAACAGTTTATTGTGTTTTAAACGGTAGAAACTTTTTTTTTTTTTTTTAATGATACCAAAAAACCTCTTATTTTTCATAGGAGAAAAAGGTAACTGAGTGAAAGTACCTGAATCAATGGTGACATCAGTAGGAGAGGCTACAACACTGGTAGGTGAGGTAAAGTCATCATAAGTGATTGACTGGGCATACAGACAGTCAATCATCGTAGGTGATTGACTTATATAAATTGTATAAGTTGTAATATTTATTTCCTAATATGTCCCAATTGACCATTGATTGAGTTCTATTATGAAATTCAATATTTGATTTGATTGCCAATTAGCTTGGATTCTATTAAAGATACCCACCATATTAGTTTGGTTGCAAATAGGGAAGATTGCTTTCTAATTGATTGGCCTACCTTAATAGGAGATGGGCATTGTGTTATTAAAAGAGACTAGGTCCCCCCTTGTATGGTTATGTACTAATCTCACTCATTAGAGAAGTACATTGAGAAAATACCAAGGGGAGAAACCTACCTCCAACAAGAAGAAGAAGGTTGTTCATTCGTGCAAAGACGACATCAACGGCTGCATCAAGCTCCGCTGGAAACAACACGCCATCGACAGTGAACGGTATGTCATTTTTCCTCTTTTAGATTGAAATGGTTCATAGTGTATTGGCAAGATCCTTATTATGATTTAGGAATTATTTTGTTTTAAATTCCATTGTGAGATCGTGAGATGTATTTCAGACCTAGGGAAAGTTAAGGGACCATTTGCCCGTTTCCTCAAATCAAAGGGTATCACTCCCCAGTATACACTTCCTAGTACACCTAAATAAAATGGAGTTGTAGAAAGGCGTAATCGTACCTATAAGGATATGATTTGTAGTATGATAAGTAACTCATCACTGCCTGAGTTTATGTGGGGCAAAGCTTTGAAAACAGCTATGTATATCTTGAATCGGGTTCCCAGTAAGTCAGTTCTTAAAACTCCTTATGAGCTATAGACAGGAAAGATACCCAGTTTGAGACACTTACACGTATGGGGCTATCCAGTTGAAGCCAGATTGTATAATCCACATGAAAAGAAACTCGACCCTAGGACAAAGGTCAAAGGGATTCAGGTTCTATAAGCCCAAGCATAGTACTAGGTTTGTGGAAACTTCAATTACTAGATTCTTAGAGGATGGTGACATCAATGAGAGTGTCGAACCACGTAATGTGATATTTGAGGAGCTCTGGGTTACACTACCATCTCTTGTACATTATAATGACATTGTTATTCCATAAATTACCACTGGTAATGATCTTGTATAACAATAAACTACGGAGGATCTCCCACTCTATGAGGACGTTGTCACTGAGAACACTGTGGATTTACCTCCACCTCATCCGGAAGTATAGGGTAGAACTCAGAGAGTGAGGAGGTCTACTATTTTGGATGATTATATAGTGTATCTCCAAGAGTCTAAATTTGATATTGGAATCAAGGATGACCCCTTAAATTTCTCACAAGCTATGAATGATAACGATTCAAATAAATGGGTAGATGCCATGAAATACGAGACGAAATCCATGAGTGACAATAAAGTTTGGGAGCTCGTTGAACTACCTTCGGGATGGAAAGCGATTGGTTGTAAATGGGTATTTAAGACCAAGCGTGAGTCAAAGGGTAAAGTTAAATAGCATAAAGCTAGATTAGTCGCGAAAGGTTTCACTCAGATGGAAGGTATTGACTACCATGAGACCTTCTCTGCTGTTTCTAAGAATGATTCACTTAGGATCATTTTAGCATTGGTGACTCATTATGACCTGAGCTTCATCAGATGGATGTGAAGATGACATTCTTGAATGGGGATTTAGAGGAAGAAGTCTACATGAATCAACCAGAAGGATTTAGCGTACATGGAAAGGAAAGTTTGGTGTGCAAATCAAAGAAATTAATCAATGGACTTAAACAAGCTTCTAGACAGTGGTATTTAAAGTTCAACCACATCATTATGTCTTTCGGATTTGTAGAGAACACTTTTGACAAGTGTATATATATGAAAGTCAGTGGGAGCAAGTTTATATTCCTCGTCCTATATGTAGATGATATTTTGCTTGCCATCAATGATCTTGGTTTGTTAAAGGATACGAAAACATTCCTCTCTGAGAACTTTGAAATGAAGGACATGGGCTTGGCATCTTTTGTTATCGGTATCGAAATATTTTGAGAAAGATCTCGCCGGCTGCTTGGACTATCACAGAGAGCCTACATTGATAAAGTTCTTGAGAGATATGGTATGAAGACTTGCAGATCTAGTGTTGCTCCCATGATTAAGGGTGATAAGTTTAGTTTGAGCCAATGTCTATAGAATGATCTGGAGTGAGAACAAATGAAAGACATTCCCTATTCTTTAGCTATGGAAAGTCTTATGTATGCCATGACTTGTACTTGTCCAGATATTAGCTTTGCAGTTGGGATGCTAGGCAGATACGTCAGTAATCCTGGCATAGATCACTAGGTGGCTACCAAGAAGGTGATGCGTTATTTATAGGGAACAAAAGACTACATGCTTACTTACAGAGCAACTGATCTGCTAGAAGTGATCAGTTATTCAGGCTCTGATTTTGCCGATTACCTCAATAGCAGAAAGTCTACATCTGGTTATGTCTTTCTATTTGCTGGTGAGGCAATTTCTTGGAAGTCCAAGAAACAGACTTATGTCTCCACTTCTACTATGGAAGCAGAATTCATGGCATGCTTTGAGACCACATCAATGGCAATTTGGTTACAGAATTATATCTCTGGGCTTCGGGTTGTCGACTCCATCATGAAGCCACTGAGACTTTACTGTGACAATGTTGCTGCTGTGTACTACTCCAAGAATGACAAGCATTCTAGCAGAGCTAAGCATATTGGAGTAAAATACAACTTTGTGAAGGAAGTTGTTCAGGAACAGGAGGTGTCTATATCTCATATAAAGACAAGTCTAATGATTGCAGATCCGTTGACCAAGGCAATGGCGCCTAAGCTCTTTGTAGATATTGTATCTGATACTAGAGTTTGATGTATTGGTCACGTTTTATTATAGACACCCTCTATTATTTGTTATGATCATATTTATGGATGTTCCTGATCATTTCTCATTTCTATTTTTGTGTATACAATTATTGTGATATGAATGAGATATTATTGTTTGGATCGTTTATTAATTGTATCCCTATTTAAGAACCGGTTTGGGTGGGATTGTTGATACTGTGATTGTGAAAGTGAATGTGTCGACTAATAAATGATGCATAACCGTCATAGTTCTTATCAATAGTTTCGTTCATTCAAGGTATTATTGAATGCAACCAAGGATAGGGTGTTTTGTTAAAGTGGCCACATTGAGTTGCTTTCTAAAATGGTTGGAATCCAAGAATTGTCGTTTTAACAAACAAATCTTTTAACTTTTTTTTTAAATAAAACTTGGGTTGTTGTGAACTAGTCAAATGGTCAAAGTAAGAGATTGTAGGATTTATTTCCAAATATGTCCCAATTGACCATTGATTGGGTTCCATTATGGAAACCCAATATTTGATTTGATTGTCAATTAGCTTGGATTCTATTAAGGATACCCACCATATTAGTTTGGTTACATATAGGGAAGATTGCTCTCTAATTGATTGGCCTACCTTAATGGGAGATGGGCATTGTGTTATTAAAGGATACTAGGTCCCCCCCTTGTATGGTTACTTACTAATCTCACATATTAGAGAAGTGCATTGAGAAAACACCAAGGGGAGAAACCTACATCCAACAAGAAGAAGAAAATTGCTCATTCATGCAAGGACGGCATCAATGGCTACATCAAGCTCCGCTGGAAACAATACGCCATCGACAGTGAATGGTATGTCGTTTTCCCTCTTCTAGATTGAAATGGTTCATAGTGTATTGGCAAAATCCTTATTACGATTTAAGAATTATTGTGTTTTAAATTCCATCATAAGTCAGTTTGGTGCTTGAGAAGTACAGAAGTGCATAGTGTGTTAACTCTAACATGAAAGCCCAATCATGGTTGGGAAAAAGCTAACGATGTAGTTCTAGCTTATGGACCGTGGTGGGGGTAGTTTATTGCATACAATGGCCAAACGTTGTGCTCCTTCTTCACCATACATCCACCACATAACCAAGAAGAATGGCATCTTCTTCACCAATGACCTTTTGTTGACGGTGCTAGAGAGGCATTAACACCATCCCTCAGAGTCTTCCTACTACCCAAATCCTATCACATGATATGTTATTGGGAAACTATGAGGCTTTGTTTGGTTGTAAGGAGAATCAAAGTGATCTTCACCTTTGATTTCAAAAAATCTATATGTCGCTTTTACAGCCCGCACTACAGATCGTGTAGCACACCCCCCCACACTACAGACGAGCCAGATCCATGATGGATGGACATAGTTAAAATTAATTAATATTAGATGTAGAATCCAAAATAATGAGAATACTTACAAATTGGAAAGCTAGATTGGATTTAAGTATTCATGAAAACATGGGAGTTTAGAATTTAGTTGCAAATGGTCAGTTTTAGTTCATTCTTAATACAAGAATAAACTCGTATTTTAGCTCCCAGATTTTTAAAGAACAAATGTATTGGATTTTTAAAGAGCAACTATAATAAATACGTATTAAATGTGTATTGTATCATTGTCTAGGGGGTGGCACTGTAAATTTCTTTTTTTTTTTAAATACTATTGCCATATGGTCCACTTAATTGTTGTACGTATTCATTCTTGTATTATTGTTTCTCGAACTTGATTACCAAGTTGGTACTAGAGATAAACTTGTTAAGTTTCTAGCCGTGGATATTAATTCCCTGTGTCATATTGAAAATGAGTCACTCATGACATGTATTTTTCTCTTACTATTTCCAAACATATTTGGGCTGCCGGCCCATTAGGATTACGTACAGAACACCTCCGGTCTTCTTCTTTTATTCATCTCTTTGAGTATATAGTTGTTCACAATCTATCCCTTCTAAATATCTCCCTCGTGCTTTATCTGTTGTTGCAATAACTACGTATTTCATTTAACACTTTAGAAATAGATTTATTCTCCAGAATCAACCCTTTTTACCTTCTTAGGACAATAAAATTATTTTAAATTGGGTGGCAGATCATGCTTTTATTTCCTGATCATGTGTGTTTACCTGCATATATTAATGAATATTTTATGTCTCTTGTTGAACGAGTGATTATTCTCTGCAATGAGTGCGGTGGTTCAATGAGCATCGAATGATTGAGAGCATCCAGACACACTCCAAGATCTTCTCGACCATCCGATGCTCATCGCACCACCACACTCACCGTAGAGGATGTTTTTGTTTGCTGAATACTAAACTTTACGATATGGGGATCACCCAATTATCATTGTATCTTTTTCCTTTTTTTTTTTTTTTTTTTTTTTTTAAGAATCAAAATTTTACTATGTTTCCTTGAGTTATAGCTTTTCATGGAATGTGTCGGCATCATGCAAAGTCTGCACCAAGCAATGGCAAAAGGATGCGGGAAGATAGAAATGTTGGTGTATTAGTAAAAGGAGTCTAAGAAGAAAGAAGGATTGTTGAACTATGTTCTTGATTAATGCAGGGTAATCAAAAAGGATAACTGTTGGATTTATTTGATATTGTACTGAAAATTTCATTTTATATGACTAAACTGGATGTTATTGTACTTTGTAAGGTCAAGTATATGTTCTTGTGGCCACTGTTTTTATTATGTTTTCTTTTATTTAGCATTAAATATATGTGTGTGTGTGTATATATATATATATATATATATCTCAATCAGATGGAACCAAATTTTGTATACAAGCGTATTCAAAACAGAGTTTACCGAGTGGAAAAATAGGACATTGAAGAATCAAGACAATGGAAGAGTTCATAATAGTGGCCAGACTATGATATAAGAGGGTAGGGGTATATAATTGAATTGGACTAATCCGAACAACATCCTGTACATCATTGGTCTTTTTCCCTTTATCCAAATATGTTTTAGACAAACCAAACCGGATTCAGATCCTTTCCAGCCACACTGGGCAGACAGCATGCATCCGATGGCTGGGAACCCCTTCACAGGATGGGAAAAATGAACTGACTATCTAAAAGATAAAAGATAAAAGAAAAGAAAATGTAAACCTTGTGTTGCCTGAAATGCTGGATACACACCATTCTGGTGCTGCAAAAGAGCTTAAAAAGCTTCCAGCAAAAGTACATTCATTCTGTCTAAATATCAACAACCAAGCTCCTGTATATCATCACCCAACAAGGGTGCAAGGAGAAAAAGAAAAACATGGTGAAGCGCATAATCAGAGTCATGCATGTAAACATCCTGAATAGAAAGCAAAAAGATGGAAGCTCAAAGAAAAGAGCCAGAAGAATGTACAAATGCCTTCTTCACCACTGACAAGAAATTAAAAAGGAAGACTCCTTTTGTGAAGTTTGAATCAGCTAGGTTTTACCCAACCACCCAGAAGTTCAAGCTTTGTCACTGTTAGCTAGCATTTACTGTTGCTCTGTCATTTCCTCCTTTCTATCTACACAAAACTATTTCCTTCCCACTGCTCTCAAATGGACAAAGGGGGGAAATCATCATCATCTTTCAGATGGTACGACTGTACTGCAACCCTGCAGGTCCAAGCCAGAGAGAGCTCAAATATCATCCTGAATATGTTAGTGAATGCCTAAAATTTTTCCTAGGTCAGAAAATTCTCATACCTTTCCTGATTCATACTCAATGACGGTCTCAGTCTCTGTACTGTGGGTGATCGGAGGCTTGAAACTGAGCCCTGAGTGCTTGGAGAGCCAGGGTCTGGCTGCTGCCTGCCCACATCTGGCAAGCGCGCACCCAATGGCAGATTCCTAAAAGACCCAAATTCAAGTTTCTCAAAAGGGACTGAGAACCCATTGGCATGGGAGAACCCTTTCATGGTGGGGCGACCTGACTGAATAAATTCCAGTGTTCCAGGCTCCCCATGTCCAGGAGAAACCGGGATTTGTACTTGCAACTGCTCTTGAGTGCCTTTTTCAACCAAGTTTGTCTCACGCAGAGCTGCAGCCCAGTAATTGTTACGAGCTGGTCTCTGCAACTGATCAAGGGACAATGGAGTTGGATTATTTCCCCTCCCCATGGAAGATCTGTCCCTGTACGAACGATGATTCTGCAAAATTCCAAGCATAAAAGCACTTTGAGACAATGGGACCCCACCATCTGGGCAGTTCAACAAGAAACACAAGCTGCAAAATGAACCAATAAATTGACACAGAATTGCAGCATTACATGATTAAATTCAACATAATTCAAATTTCCAAAACACCCAAGAGCTTGAAGTGAATGTACCGTGACAGGAAAGTATGTGCCAGTTCCCCGTGGTTTAGGCACTTCAGCACCAAAAGCACCACCAGCCACCATGGGAGGATTCCCAGGATAGAAAGTTGATCCGGGGACAGCACCATTGGCATTAGGATGACAAAACATGTTTCTCTTAAACTGCAGAGACTGATGAAGGGGTTCCCAACCATGCTTATTGTGGAAAGAAGATGGTGGAGGAAATGGCATAATAGTGCACAAACGACCATATTGGAGACTCCTGAGGTGACTCTCTATGTCACCACTAAGATCTGCCAAAGAGACCATAGTTTCAGGGCTTCCAGCAGTGCCATTTGTATCTATAACCCTGCATCCAAGTGACAAATCTTCCAAGGGATAAACAATTGAGTTCACAAGTAGAATATCATTTGCCGAGCCAACATCAGTTGTATCTTCATGATTACCAAACGAGTAGCTTGAACTATTAGTGACTGTCTCACTCCCCTCCAAATCTGGCAGTAAAGTGGAGCTATTCTCTTCATCAGGAAAAAAAGGTAGCCAAGAAGACACCTCAGGGATATTTGTTCGTTCAGAACCTCCATTTCCAGACTTCACACTTCTTGGAGATGAGCGAGAGAAATAGAGGTGAGTAGCATGATGTCCTTTTCCAAATGGTGAAACACCAGTCTCACTACTTGGAGACATAGATTTAGAAGTCTCACTTGTGTTTCTCAGACCTAGAATTCTGGAGGTAGCAAGACCTTTTGCATCTCCAGCAAGACGATATCCTGAAACAGTATTTCCAGATGCAAAATTATCAGAGTCCAATGCCACTGGAGAGGGAGTCACTTTGATTGGGTATCTTTGTGGCTCAGTTGCAATTCGCATTCCAGGATTTGTCTCCGTCTCTGATATCTTGATGTTAGTGATTCCCTCACAAACAGTTCCCAGATTTTCAATGCTTGATTCCCCCACTGACCCATTGGAACTAACAGATGGTGATTCCGGAATTGTAATATCTTCCCTGCCTTTCTCATTAGATAACTGCGAGCATGTAGGACCGGGCCCATTAGCATCAAAAGTCGGAATAGAGTCCTGTACATCTGGCCTCTGTCCACTTCCAGGCCTATCCAAGGTGTTCATGAAAAACTTGTTGAGTTCACCCTCTATACTTTCCCCTGGTAGCAGAAGGACCCGACCAAGCTTTCGGGCCCCATATGTGAAAGCACTACGTATACGATAGAAATTGCCTACACAGGCAGTATGGATTAGGTAATTAGCAAACAGAAGCATCACAACCAACCACATGAATGTGAGAGACAGAGAGAGGAGGAGGAGGAAAAATGAACAGTTAGAATCTATTTCAAGGTTAAGCTCATTTTCCAAGATTTCCTCCTTGATCTTTATCCCAGGTGTTTTCTAATCTTTAAAAAAAATATCTTTAGATTTCAGTAAAATCACAAGGGAAAAAAAAGGGTACTTTTGCCTTCCAAAATTTTCAAGAGAACCAATGAATAGAAATGCAATTTTTTTTATGAGAAGACGGGGAATTTTAAATAGTACATCATGAATCAATGATTAGAAGATTTTAGTTCTCTAAAGCTAGCATACGTTCATTTCTTTTACTTAAATTTATCAGGAAAAAAAGGCTTAAAATCACCATAAGATCCTAGGATAAAATATTGCGCAAACATTTATATAGAATCAATGCACTAAAATGCAGCAAATCTTGTCACAAACAATAACTAAACCTCCCGGTCCTGCTCCAATAAAGGAGAAAAGCTACCTTTGCTGACACTACGTCCAAGGTTGTTATTTTCTTTCAATGGATCAATGATGTTAAGATGCTTCTGGGGAAATGTCCGTGAGTTGGTCTCAAACCCTCTTGGTGGCACTGAATACGAGTCCACACATCTCTTTAAAATTTCTTTACTAACCAACAAGTCAGCCCCACCATTATTAGGTGTCTCAGCTGCAAAAGTCACAAAAGGATATCAAGACACGAACAAGTGCACCCATCCAGCTTCATAAAGAAAAGGAAAATGTCTTACCCACTATTTCAGGCAGGGAAGATATGCAGACTGGACCATTTAAACTGATACAGTAGTTATCCCAATCAAACTTGCTGAAGTAGTCCAAAAATCTGTAAAGAACCTATAAAGAGGTAGCATGTTTAGTTAGCTAAATTAAGCATTGCGCAGGTATCATAAAAACTCTTATTCCCAACAAGCACTCACCGCTAGGGGCCCATTTAAGGACGAATGAAATAAATGGAAGATATACAAGACCAATGTTTCAAGAGCATATGTAGAAATTAGACCATGATGAGCACCAAGAATGCGGCTCTCATAATAGCACCAAGCTTTAATCAGTATAATACTGCGTTTGAAGAGATGGTCATTGCCAATGAGATGATCAATCTGCGAAAAAAGCAGCACAAATAATGTCAACATCAAAACGTAAGAAAGTAAAGATGTTGCAACCTTTATATTTGATGTGTATCCACCAACCCCCCCCCCCCCCCAAAAAAAGGTGGTCTGTTGCATAGGAACATACAGTAATCAGAATCTGGAACTTCTCTGAATGGGACTTCCAACCAAACTTAACAAATTGACTACAATCACGTCTATTTTCATTTATATCCTTGAGAAATTAACTCTAATTAAAGAACTCAGATTATTGGCACTGAGAAAGAAAAAGTTATAAAAAGCCAAAAGAAAGAGGGGGGGGGGCTTAAAAGTCTTTCCAATCACAAGGAATGAATTACTAAAGATGCAAGGTGACTTGGCTTCCTATAAGTTGGGCTGCCGTTTGCCTCCCTAAGGATGAGGGAGGTCTGGGCTTGAGAAGAATTAAAGAAGCTAACTCCCCTGGAATTCTAAAACTGATTTGGAAGCTTGCGGCTAAGAAGAAAACCATTTGGGTTGATTGGGTTTACTTTGGTCTCCTTCGCAATGATTCTACTTGGACAATTCCACTTATCTCTGATGCTTCTTGGGTGTGGAGAACAATGCTGAAACTTAGGCCTATCGCTCTTGGAGCAATTTCCTCTAAATATGATGATGGTGTTCCTACATCCCGTTGACCTGAAAATTGGCATCCTATGGCCATTCTCCTCCACCTTGTCGGTGCAAGAGCCATCTATAATTTGGGAATTAGCAAGCTGGCCCCAGTTGCAGCCATCACTCTAAACAATGATTGGGCTCCTCCCTTTTCAGTCTATCCCCTATTAGCCTCTGTCTAAAATGCCTTGCTCTCCATTCCTAGAATCTGGTCCTTGGTGTAAGAGAGACATCGTTGGTTGGTCAGCATTTTCTAATGGCATTTTCAGCTCTAAATCAGCTTGGAACTTCATTAGAGGTCAAGGCCCCTTAGCACCCTATACAAGATAGTTTGGTTCAAGGGTAGCATCCCCCGCCACAACTTCACCATTTGGCAAGCCACCTCCAAGTGCCTCCCAATGCAGTTATTTCTCATTCACCTCCAGATTCCGGTATCCCCTTGTTATCTCTTCCGGAATGCTGGGGAAGATGTGGACCACCTCTTTTTTGCTTGCCCCTTTTCTTTTACAGTTTTCGAAAGTCTTTTGGGTAAATGCTGGACTCAAAGAAGAAGAATCCTTTATTGATGATGTGGATATGGGTGGATGTGTCTTTTGCCGGCAAGATAATTTGCGACGTCATCAGTAAGCTTGCTTCCGGTGCCACCATTAACTATTTGGATGGAGTGCAACCTCAGAAGATGGTCCTCTAGCTCCAGATCCTTCGAGAAAATTTTCAAGTCCGTCTCTTCTGATGTTAGTAGAAAGCTATCTTTGGTCCCCCTCTCGGAGTGTCGTTGATTCCCCAAAGAATAGGCTTATTGTTGTTTCTTGGGACCTTCCCCCCCCCCTCCCTTTAGCAGCCCACTATGTATGCTCTCTCCTTGATGGCTAGGGTTTGCTTTGATCTGTATTGTTCTCTAGTAATGTCTTCACCATTTCCCCGTCTTTAGAGGCCCATCATATCCCTGATTCCCTTCTTTCTTTTGGTAATGAATTCTTTGTTCAGCCAAAACAAAAAAAAAAATTGCAAGATGAAAGAAAAGGAGGTATATACATTTTGAATAAAACAACTCAACAAATTAGATACATGTAAAAATATAAAATACGATATATATATATATATATTTCTTTCCTTTTTTCATTTGCAGTATTTCAAAAGAGTAGATACATAGAACTGCAATGTATACTAGAGGGACAAAGGAAAAAAGCTCACAACCGAGCAACAAGTGAACTATTAAAGAGAATAGGTTACAAATGATGCGTGAAGGAAGAAAAGAGGACGAGGAGCAAAAAATAGAAGAGGAGACAACTACAAAAACTATAAAAAATAAGGCGAGGGAAAGGAAAACCCTTCAATCTGACAACAAATGAATAACCATAATGCAGGAGTAGATTACAAGTAACTAACTCCGCAGTTTATAACCCCAAACAATACAAATAGGAGTAAGAAACAAAGAAATAATACCATCAAATAAATCCCCAAGGATACAATACCCATATAGGAACAAAACCAGCCCAAAACCTAACCCGATAGGAGAGAGAAAGACCTATTATAGAGCTGGAAAGAGAGAGGTGCGGCTAGGGCTGTAGGAGTCCGATTGAGTTGCACTCTTGCGCGTAGATAGTCCCTAGGGAGGGTACAAAAACCCCCAAAGTTAAGAGGATTCTGACGATTGGTTGTGAAGTTACAAGCTTTCTTGATTTTCTGACCTATAAGAGAAAACTGAGAAGAACCTGAACAACAACTGAATGCTTCCAACAGTGACTAGGTAAGGATCATGGGACCCTTATGAGGCCTGGAATACCCTAATTGAAGACCTGGTTGAACAGAGTACAGAAGAGAGAAAGAGAGGAGATCGATCTCTCTCCTATTCTCACTAGGATTGCTGATCGGTTCTGATTTCTACAGGCTTTTATCAGAATCTGAATTATATCTCTTGAATGTTACAGCAAATAAAATAAAAAAAGAAGAATAAAATAGATGGGGTGTTGAAAAGGGTGAAAGTGAATAAAGGAAGTGGCTATCTCAGCCTGGGCTTCTCACCCACAGCTATGTCAGCTGCTCTAAGCATTTAGTTGCAAACTTTCTTTCATAAATGCAAACTTTCTTTTATTCAAATCTGTCTAATAATGGTACATATGCCTCTCCATTTATAGAGGGGAAGTTTACAATCATACTAATACTAGGAGCTAGTTTCCCAATAGGACTAAACACTCCTACTACAAATAGGAGCTAATTTCCCAATAGGACTAGACACTCCTACTACAACTAGGAATTCAAAATAGGACTAGGACTTGACTTTATGACTCCAACAAGGAGTATGACTAACTAACTAATAGTCCATATAGGACTTTACAACCAACTAATGGCCTAATGGGCTTTTATTGAATTAAATAGCAACTAATTAAACTAATGAATAAAATCCCGTTTTCGTATCTTCTACCCATATTTTAGGTCTATTAAAGTGACCAATTTCAAAGAAAACCCATGGGATCAAAGGCCCAACAAATACATAACACAACCCAAGGCTTATTTGCAATAAAATAAGCCCAAGTGACTTATCTACATCAAACCACTTATACAAGTAGAGAGGAAATGAAAACACTTCGGCCATGATAACAAATGAACTATTAAAGATTGTAGAATATATTAATAACACAAGAAGAAGGAACCTGCAATTATACCATTTAGAAATTACCAGCTACAATAAATAAACCATCGAAGACAGATCACCAACAATGAAAGAAAAAGAAGAAAGGAAAACACTGAAAAAAACTGGCAATTATACCAAATGAAATATCAAGGACCAAGAAATGTTAATGATGCAAGATGAAACAAAAAAACTCCATTTGAAAATAAATCCTCCTAAAATATGTCCTCATGGTTGTAAGTGCATACAAGCTTCTACATGTGGACAAAATGGTTGTTTCTTCTGACCAATTGAGGCAATTGGAAAGCCAATAATGTAATGTTGAGACACAAAGGACCTAACCCCCAGGCAGGATATTGTCCAGCAGCAGATTTACTCCTCTGAATAATCTTTAGATTGATAAAATAAATAAATAAATAAATAAAATAAAATTCGAGAATAAGGAAAAGAAGGAGACAGGGTGGTCTCTCTCAGAATCAGGTCTCTCACCCACAGCCTTCCTAAGGACAATTGGGATGCACAAAGCAAACTTTCTTTCATAACTATCAAATTATTCAGGGACCTCTTAAGGGTCATTACATTATATAGGCATAAAACTTTCCTCACAAGAAAGAACAAAAATAGAAAACTAACAGAAAAGGAAACTAAGAAAGTCTCTCTAAAAAAGATCCTCCTTGTACAAGAAGAATCAAATTAAAAGGAAATTGGTAACTCTTAAAACTGGAAACTAAGTTGTTCGTCCTAAGAATAGACAAACAATTTTTTTACAAAAGGAAACAAATCTTTGGACAACGAAAGTCTTCGAGAAAGTCTCCATCGATAGCTTGCTGTCCAAGGCAAAACAGAAAATAGAAACTTGTTGAAACTAAACTAAATCAGAGATAAAAATGGACCCAAATCACTGTTCACATGAAGTCATGAACAATTCCTCATGTTACTGTTCATGTGAACAGTGTTTTCCTGAATTTTATTTTTGTTCTCTTCTTTTTCATGCTTGCTTTGATCTACACCAGCCAAGTTAGATTATCAGTCTCTTTTGGAATCCATTTGTTTCATTGGATAATCTTTATAACCAACCCCCCCCTTTTATTGTACATGACACGAAGCATATTTGGAAATGAGAGGTTTAGACACAAAAGCTTGATTTTTTTTTTTTTTTTTTTTTGGGGGGGGGGGTGTTGTCGTGGTAAATAGCATCCAAATACTTAATTGAAAGTTATTTTCCAATATTTTGTTTTATTCATATTTTTTCAAAAAAAATAAGAGCATCCCAGTGCACAAGGCTCCTGCTACTGCAAGGTCTGGGAGGGGCAAGTGCGTACGCAGCCTTACCCCCCACTTTACAGAAGAGGTTGTTTCCAAGTTTTTGAACCTGTGACCAACAAGTTGCAATAGTTCATATCTTCTTATTCCTACAAAATTTCCTTTTTCTATTTAGGCTAACTATTAAGAGAATCAGAATATGAACAGTTCAGTTCCTGTAAAATGTTATCCGTTGAAAGAAAAATCTTAGTGTCAAAGTTTCAATACATGTGTCGAACTCCAAGTAGTATGGTAAAATGAATTTTCAAGGGCTCCATTCAGTATAGATTTGGAACTGGAATGTGTCCAACTCCAAGTTAGATGGTAAAATGAACTTTTAAGGGAGCCATTCAGTAAAGATTTGGAACTGGAACATCAAGGTATGCACGGGTTATACCTGCTCAAGAAAGCATAAAGTACAGAGTCCTCCTACTTGATTGAAAGAGATGTCTACTACAATATTCTGTACCATGCATTTGACAAGTTTAACCTGCCACCAGAAATCCCAACATCTGAGCACAAATTAGATCAAGTTAGGAAAAGATAGTTGCTAAAAGGAAAAAAGGTATTTGTAAAATTTAAAACCTAAAGATTATCGGATGAGTAATGCTAGCAGCATCTTCAAAAGGTTGAAGAGGAAAAATGAGTTTCAAAAAGATCACATGAAGCATTGAACACATAAAAATACAAGGCTTTATAAGCAAATAATAAATATACAAGGCTTTTACAAGCATATAGAACTACATAAACACCTTAAGACCCCTTAGACAACACGATGTTGCAGCTGAAAGTCAAGGGTTTCAATAAGTTCATGGCTGGAAAATGGAACAATTTCGAGGTAGAAGCATCAGGAGCCAAGTTCATATGGTCAGGTAAGTCTATGAC
Source organism: Macadamia integrifolia (assembly GCF_013358625.1). Classification (NCBI taxonomy): domain Eukaryota; kingdom Viridiplantae; phylum Streptophyta; class Magnoliopsida; order Proteales; family Proteaceae; genus Macadamia; species Macadamia integrifolia. The sequence continues at coordinate 282,895 of NW_024870484.1, forward strand.
CAAGAAGTAAAATAAGAATGGTTAGGAAAAGTAAACTAAAACTCCACTAAGCCTTGTACCAACTAAATTGATTCAACTCTATATAGAACCATATTTGTTGTTAATCCTACACTATGCATGTCTTTTCCCCCCACTTCTACCAAAGTTACTGTAGGCCTACCACTAGTTCTCTAAGTTCCTTGGTCTAAAGCACATCTAATGCAGATAAGCCACTTAATGGACTTATTTTATTACAAATAAGCCTTAGGTTGAGTTATGTATGTGTTGGGCCTTTGATCCCATTGGTTTTCTTTGTAATGGACGACTTTAATGGGCCTAAAATATGGGTAGAAAGTAGGAAAACGGGATTCAATTCATTAGTTTAGTTAGAGTCCTATTTTGAGTTTATTTTCTTTGTTATTTCAATTTCCTAGTCAGTTTAGGTTTCCCAATTAGTTAAGGATTGGGTTAGGCCTTTCCTTTTAAGTGTTTGGGTCAATTTTGAGTCTTCTATATAAGTTTATAAGGGGCTACAACATTGTACACGAATTTGATGGGATAAAAAAAAAAACTGTGCTGGAGAACTGTGAGATGCAATGCTGTGAGAGACAGCATGCGTGAGATGCCCTAGGGAAGAGTGAGATGCTCAACCCAACCTATTCCCCTACCCCTACCCCCATTCTTCCCTTCATTCTATATTTCCTATTTTATTCATTCTATCGGTCCCTGAATTTGATTTTTATTGAATTTAGTAAAGATCCTACCCGGGATTGGATCACTTGTGACCCAATCTTATATCATTTGTATCAGAGCCAAGCCAGACCAAAGACAGAGCCACGTGAATTTCATGAGAAAATTTCTTCATACATATTCCTTGATTGGGTAAAGGAATTATACGTCTACTTTGATTCCTACAATTTGACAGAGGCACAACGACTTCAATATGCTTGTTCCCAAATGAGTGATTGTATTCGAATCAAATGGAGAATCTGTGAAAGGAGACTTCAAGCTCAAGGGCGTGAGTCTAGAACTTGGGATGAGATGGAATATGAATTAACAGGTATGTAACTATCTAAGTAAGAGCAAAGAATGCACTTCCCTCCACTAGATTTCCAAAAGCCACCCACAATTAACAAGAGCATGAAAGAATTATTAGCCTCTATTGCACAACGTATTACAAAGGAACAACAAAAGAAGACACCTCCGATCAATGAACCAAAGTCAGAAGTTGTGGTCAGTATTAACTCTTACTATCGAGGGAGAGTTAGTCATTGATGTTCCTATCAAAGAAATTAATGTAGACAGTCAAAAGCAATATAGTCATAGTTGTGAACAAGGAGATCGAACCTAAGGAGAATGATGCTTCAACATCTATGATGATTGTGAACAGCTAAGAAGAAGATCCTAAGGAGCTTGAGATTGAAATTGTGGAGGTCAAGAACACAGTGGTTGAAGGCGTACATATGGATGATCCCATACATATATCTGAGGTTGTTGAAGTTGAGCATGTGGAGTTCGTCATTCCATTAAAGAATCTGGAAGATCGAGCTCCTCACATTCTAGGATACATCCTTATTATCAAAGAGCTACCTGAATTTTTCTACAGCTTGAAGAGGGACGTATTCCATGCTATAATCACCCTCACACTCTACAAAATTCGAGGATGATTTTTTTCTAAGAGAGGGCAAATTGATGCAGATAAGTCACTTAATGGGCTTATTTTATTGTAAATAAGCCTTAGGTTGGGTTATGTATGTGTTGGGCCTTTGATCCCATGGGTTTCTTTGCAATGGGCCACTTTAATGGGCCTAAAAAATGGGTAAAAAGTAGAAAAACGGGATTTAATTTATTAGTTTACTTAGAGTCTTGTTTTGAGTCTATTTCCTTTGTTATTACAGTTTCTTAGTCAGTTTAGGTTTCCCAATTAATTAAGGATTGGGTTAAGCCTTTCCTTTTTAGTGTTTGAGTCAGTTTTGAGTCTTCTATATAAGTTTGTAAGAGGATACAACATTGAAAACGAATTTGATTGAATGAAGAAAAGAAAGTTTTGTGCTGGAGAACTGTGAGATGAAGTGTTGTGAGAGACAACTTGGGTGAGATGCCCTAAAGAAGAGTGAGATGCTCGACCCAACCTATTCCCCTACCTCCATTCTTCCCTTCTTTCTCTATTTTTGTTTTATTCATTCTATCGGTCCCTGAATTTGATTTTTACTGAATTTAGTAAAGATCCTGCCTGAGATTGGATCACTTGTGACCCAATCTTACATTAACACCACTCATCCTTCCCAGGTATTCAGAGAGAATGCTATCAAACAGTTAGGACACAAATGACAGTGTTGTCCGTGACACACTGTGTTTTACATTTTGGAGAGGGAATCGTTTATTGCGCGACACTAGACACAGAAAATCTAACCAAACCCCTACATTTTCCTCATAAAAAGACTATAGTAATTAAAAAAACTATAAAGTGCAATTAAAGCACTGTAATGTCAAACTTCTTGACCTCTTCTGGTGTTTATTTCAACAAACATAAAATAGAGTATAAATTTGGTGAGAAAGTTTTCAACTGTTCATTTGAACTTATAGTTTACATCCGAAAATAGGAAGCGTTTTTATGTACAAACTGCCTCTATAGTTGTTACAACCATACACCAAGAGTTTTTGAAGTGAACATAACCATTTGCTTGAGAGGTCTACCCTGCCAACACGGCTTTGAAAAGCTCATCTTCCATGGCTGCTAGCTTGGTAATGAAGACCTTCAAGGATTAGTGGAGTAGATTTGAGGGCCCGTTTGTTTAAAGGGGAGTTGGGGGTGAGGATATTGTCAGTATGGGACCCACATGTTAGTGAGGTGAAAGAAAAGGGAAGTAAAAGTGAGGTAAAGTTAATCTTTCCCACCCCAATAGCATTTGGTTAGTTTGGGAAAAAGAAAAGATCCTATAACTTTCCCATTCTGCCATTCTTATATTCGTTTGGTTGAAGGAGAGAGATGGAAAGAAGGAAAGAGCTGCCGGAGCACACACAGTCGGCATCATCTTCTTCTTCGATCTCATGGTCGTCACTCGAAACCCAAACAAAAAGTTCGCTTTCATCCACGACCCAACCAATGTGACCATGAGCTCCAGCGACATCGATTTCGGCAACAGAACTTTGTCGGCGTTTACCCACGAAACCAAAACACAACCGTTTTGAAGGAGACGGTGTCAAGTGTCGGTGAAAATCTGGACTTATCGGCATCGTCATTGAAGTCAGATCTGAATAAGGGTGGATACGAAGGTGAAGGTGAAGGTGAAGATGGGAGGTATGAAGACAAGTAAGGTTATGATTAGGGTTACGTGCAAGGGGCTGAAAGCAAATGTTCCTAAAGGGAAGATGCCGGCGACTTTGTCTTCTTCGTCTGAACAATATGAATTCCCCCCTTTTTCCCCCTTTTTTCATCTTTATTGTTTTGAACTGAAGTGGGTTTTCTTTTTCTTTTTTTTTTCTTTTTGTTGTTTTACGGGTTGAAGATCTAAAGTGTATGATTTGTAAATGGAGAAGAAATTAGAGACAGAGCAAAGAGAGAGTTTATAATTATGGTATTGAATTTGTTGTAAAATTCTTTTAAGAACTTACTAATCTTGGCCTTTTTTTTTTCTTTCCTTTTGAGATCTTTGTTTTATAACTCATTTAATCTTTTCAATCTCAAAGTTAGGAATTTCTGTGCCATTATAACAGAGAAGGCTATGACTCCTTGTGTTCTTTTTTCCTTTTTTCTTTTTTTAGCTTGCAGCCCAGCCACAAGGGCGGTTGAAGATGAAGAGCTGCTGGAGCACACAATTGGCATCGTCTTCTTCTTCAATCCCCTTTCTTTTTTCTCTCTCTTGAACCAGATGTTATTGTGTAGATTCAGGTATGAGAACATGCTTGTAGCAACTGATCTTATTCCTGAAGCAGTCTCTGCTGCAATGCATCGATCTGTGGCTGTCATGACCTCCAATGAAAGGGCATCTGGTTCGACAGCCTTCGTTTACGCTAGAAATGTGTTGAAGAAACATGGAAATTTGCCGATGGCAAGTTGGCAGCGGTAAGTTGCAGCGGCAGGGGTGGCCGGTGGTTCATGAATGCGAAGGCTGGGCATCTCCAACCGTTTTCCCTCAAAGTTTTCGATCAACGTCCTACCAATTTGGTGGGGCTTTGGGAGGGGTTGTGGTGGGAGAAATGCAGTGCCACATCAGCTGACAAGGAAAAAGTGATGTTCAGTGGCTGTCAACCCAAAATCCCACCCCCAAAAACCAAACAGTCTCAAATCACATTGGGGTGGAATAGTTCGTACAACTATCCCACCCCAGCAAATCCCCTCTAAACAAACGGGGCCTAAGTGATTCATCTTATCCTGGCTCAGCTGGAAAATAGCAATTAAATGAAGGATGATTGTGATGGGCCGACTTTAAGAGGAATTTTATCAAATATGATATGGACGGAACAGACAGATTACTATTGTAATTGATTCTAGGTCAAATAGAACCTTTTTTTAAGCAAAAGAGTTTAGATTTTTAAAGAACAGATAGCAGATCAGAATACAGGAATATTATGAATTTGAAAAAATCAAACAGCAGGCAATGTTGAATAGAACTGTAGATCAGCAAGTCCCATTCCAGCGAAGGTTTTTCAATCATCTGGTAGAAGAACAGAATAGTCATCATGTGATGGGAATCACTCATAGTTATCATGGCCAAGGTGATCAATAGACACCTTCCCACCCACTGCTCCCACCCCCCTGCTTCTTCTTTTTCCCCCGGGTGTGGTCTGGTCACCTTGACAGTCAAGGCAACTAGTCACTTTGGCCATCAAGGATTTCCTTATTGCCTAGTCAATGTCTTGACAGCTAAGGAGTCACTGAAAGAGACAGGTACTGACAATGGTAACAGAAACTAGAAATACAGAGGGAAAAAAATGCAAACAGTACCTGATTGATTTATATATTTATACTCGAAGTTTCATAGAATTAATGTGCATAATTGCAACTAAAGAAAGTAACCTGACCAAACCGTTAGCTTGTTATTAATATCATACTTCAGTGTAAGCGGGGAGGAAGAAAGAAACAGAGAGCATCCATACGAGTCAAAAGCTGGAGTATGATTTCCAACAATGTGTTAGCTAATCCCTCAAACTCACTGTATGATTACTAGCACACATTAAACAGTCTCAAAGGTTACAAATTCCAATCTTGAAACCATCCCATGGATTTTCTCACAATAAACTCCAAAGAATTATAGTGATAGCGAAGGTGTGGTTCATCCGGTAAGATAGAGTAGATGCCAAGGTTTGGATCAAAGATCTTCACGAGACTGGTTTCTTAGCGAACTAAGTTCAGAATCAACAAGGGTTCATAGAAAGAAAGGAGTGTACATCAGGGGAGCAGCCCCTTTTTTTTTTTCATAATATAGTGTACACAACTACGCATTAGCGCTTTAGTTATTGAAAACTCAAGAGAAGCCCTTTTGAGTATGTTTAGAACCTATGACACCCTAGAGAGCTCGTAAATTCCCGAGTTAGACATGAAAATAGGCTATTCCGGACCTTTTCCTCATGAAACGAGAAGACCGACGATGCCACTATCACCTCTTGGCTTTCCTTGCACCTGCACCAATGGAAGAATGAGAGACCCGTTCCCCAGCAGATCATGGCCTCACCACTTGGTCCCCGATGGCCAGCGGGGAATTCAGTATAGCAGCTCATGTTCGTTTACGCTGTGCGTTCCTAGACACATGTTAGTTGTAGGAAGTATGGTTCCGAAAGTAACTTGGGTTCGCTAGGCCATATACAGATAATGAAGAACCATAATGATGAATTAATTACCTAGGATGCCTGCACCCATAATAATTCATGGAGCCTCCTATTAATAGTAACAGAACTCTACGCTTTCCGGCCCATAATCAAGTTACCACCACTTGATCACTCACTACCCAAAACATCTGCTGCATTTTCTAACTATAACAGAATATTACTACTGCAATTACATTCTAAATCCAGAATAGATCGAAGACAACATGATTCTAGGCAGATACTTGACATGTCTCCCCCACCCCCAGGTCCATCACAAGGGCCCAAGGGAGTGAAATTTGCTTTACATTGGATGTACAACTTATCTTGCATCACTTATTAGCATATTCAGTGGCTAGAGATGGTTGGGAAGGGGATCCTAAATTCCTAATTTATTTAAAGTTCACTTCCCTTGAATAGGATTTGTTTTGTTGTTTTCACTTCTTTTAAATAAACTCCATCATTAATAAGAAGTTGAGAAACAATTCTGGAGTGAGTAAAACAAATCATAAATCACAATTCACAAATATGGTGAAAGGTGTCCTGGACTGCAGAGTCTAGAGGGTTCTTCCTGGAGTACATGCTTGGTTCTGGCATATGTAGACAGTTGAACTTGGCATATGTCAATTTCATATTCATATTCAGTCATATACCCTTCCAAGTATTGGCATGCACCCTCTTGGTGGTCTTGGGATTTTTTTTTTTTTTTAATGCTTAATTTTGAAACTTGACCAAGTACTTTTGGGCTGAAACTAGACATGTGAGCAAGGGACTTTGAGGTCAAATTGTTTACAAAATTTGAGCCCCATCCAACCTGCCACAGGGCAGAACCAAGTGTGTAGTCCAGGAAAATTCCCTAGAATATGCCGACCAGGAAAAAAGCCCCACAAATATAATAAAAATGGAAGGAATAATTAAGGCAAAGGGTACCAAAGACCATAGTTTTAAAAAACTTGGATGAGACACGCCAGTCAGACTGGGTTCAAACATAAGCAGCCTCTTTACAGTTTGGTCAAAATGCCAAAGCCATGATTACTCCATAACCAGTAGAAAAACTGGGTTCACAGTTCACCCACTGGTTTTCAAAACTATGGTAAAGACGTGCAACTAGATGGTGAACTAGATTTTTTTTTTTTTTTTTGTGGGGGGGCGGGGGTGTGTGGTGTGGGTGCGTGGGGGGTGAGGGGAGGGGGAGGTGAGGGGGAGGACCTGATCTATATTCCAACATTTATTTTACATGGGTTACTCCAGGAACATTGAAAGATTACCATGTAATTGTCAAAATGGAAAGAAAGCATAATAAAGACAAAGGAGAAATCAATTAATCCTTAGAAAAATGCTTGAGAATATAATTGGTAATATATGTAAGATCTAGTCAGGGACAGCATATTGGCACATGGCCTAATGAAAATGAAAAAGGCCATATCTTTGCTAAACAGCAAATAATACCCTAGGATATGACAATATTCCTCTAACTGCTAAAAGCTATATGTCAACACTCCTCACCACACAAAAATAAAGATGTTTAGAAGGTTCAAAGTGAAGAACCTCTGCGTGAATGTATTGAACATCCTTTACTTCAAACTCAGCAGCCTCATTCTGCTCTTCTCCTTCAAGAACACCACGAACATCATTTGCCAAAGCACCTTCAGCATTTTGAATGGTAAAGGCAGTCAAATCAATATCTCCATCAGGAAGATAGGTCTTCAATGGCACAGAACCAAATGGGAAGACCTGTAAAAGTGCAAAGATAATTTATCTATAAATATTGAGAAACAGTTCAACAAAATGGACCGTCCCTTACAATATAGTTTTGCTTAGTTCTTGGAAAAGCATTTGATGTGGTTCAGGGATATAGAAGGAATTCTAGAAGCAAACCAGTGCTAGAACCAAATAGAATTTTAATGCACTTTCAGATAAATGAGTTAATCTAGAATTTACCAAACAGCAACTAAGTGCTGTACATATCAGTAGACAAAAGTTAGAAAAGAAATAGGCAGTAAACATGGACTGGAGAAAATTGAACTGTAACATTTGAAAATTAACTAAACTGGGATGTAAGTCTAGAAACAGGATCATTTGGTCCTAATATATTAATCCAAAGCAATAAAAAAGTAAAAGGAATTAATAGGCAATTGAAGTGTATCACGATTGACATTGAGAGGGTGGGGAACTAAAAATGGGCAGGGGAGTTAAAAGTCTTGTAATATGATGAACTAACCAAAGCTAAAATAAAAGTTGAAGAAGAGCTATGATAAAGGTCAACCTTAAAGTTTCTAAACAAAAGAATGATTCAGCTGGAAATTTAGATGAAATAGATTCCAAGAAACAAAGTACTGCCCTTCGTCCCCCTACCCCCCCCCCCCAAAAAAAAAAAAAAACGTAGAGTCTAATAAGAACAATAGGGAAGAATAAAGATAAAAAAAAAAAAGATGAGAAACTGGAAGGACACCAGCCTGAACTGGGAGGACAACTAGGAGTAGAAAAGAGAAAGATGAAGCTCCGGGCTGGCCGGCTGGGACTTTCACCAGTCTTACACAATCAGAGCACATCATATAAAAAGTAGACAAATCTTCATCAAACTGTAAAATCGCTGGGGAGTTTACATAATTAAATTGACTAAATTTTGTACCAAATGACTCTAAGAAGGGTTCTAATTAGACCCTCAAACAGACACTAACAATTTAACTAAGAACAGGACAATCAATCTGCTCCCAGCTTCTAAGACTCCCATAATGTCCCAGACACAATTACCGGATGACTAAATGCTAAACCAAATACTTCCTAAAGACCCAACTACTCTTTCTGCTGCTTCCAGACCCTTGTGGACCTCCTATGCTAGGGCTTAGGGAAGGTTTAAACCCAGAGACGGACACGGGATTGGCCTCCATGAATTCAAATAGGATCAGAATCAGAAAAAAACCTAGAAAATGGAATCGGGAAGAAGAGGCAAACATTTCTACAAATCTTTGATTTCTAGAGTTTTTTATTTAAAGGTCGTGAAAATCTACAAGCAGTTCCATTGATTTTCTTCTATTTCAGTGACTAAAAGAGGAAAAAATAACAACAGAAACTGAAAGTAATAATTTAAGGTCTATAGCAGAGCATGAAACAAGCCAAATAACCAGAAATTAAGCTGTCACCATAAATAGCAACTACGTTGCTTGGATGGAACTGAAGTTCCTGTTGAACGTAGGGGCTTCTGGTTGGAACACTCCTTCAAAATTTCAGCCAACTTCAATGATTGGATACTGAGATATCAATAGGCCTCAGAATTAGAAGGTTAAGTTCAAATTTAGAAACTTATAGGTATAATCACCACCGAAGGAAAGGTTCAATGAGGGTAATTTATTGACAAAACCTGGCTGTATTGCCTGGCTGGATCAAGAGTTACAGCCACTCAAAAATCCCTGCAGAATTCTTCAATAACAAGGAGCTGCAAGGAGTGAAACTGGGATCTTGAAATCTTCTTTCAACTGGACCCAATGGACTGATCTTCAACAAGTCCAGCACTGATAATAAGACCTTTGAATGCTTCGCTGATGCTTGAGGTTTCTGGTTTAGAAAGGAAACAGAAAGTAGGGTTGATGGGGAAGAAATAGAAGAAGAAAGATAGAGGTTCGAGTCTCTCACTCGCACCTAGGCCTCTCACCTCACATGGGACTCTCTCCTATACTGTTTCACACAGCCATTGGTAAAATAAATAAATAAATAAACAACAACAACAACACAACCAAGCTTCATTAAAATCCGTTTGGGGGAGGGGGGAACTCTCAATGGTCCATATATATATATATATATAGTGATAATTGCCATTACAAGGAAGGGAATAAAGCAAAATAGAAAGTCCCTTACACAATGACCTAACCAAAGTCTTAGCTATTAACTCAAAGGGTAAACGAAAGCTCCTTGTTCGCGCAGCCCCTGTGCCCAGACACAGAAAACTGCGAAATTGCTAACCTTATCAAATAGACAAGGAGGATGCCATTTATTCGTTTGAGCCTGTTACACTTTAGGAAAATGAAAAAAATGTTACAATGTGTGGAGTGAAATTGCTAACCTAATCAAATAAACAAGGAAGACATTTTCACTCTCTCCTAATATAATATTACTGTACCATTTTAACTAGAGCCAACAGAAAATTGAATTGAGAGAAGAGTCGGTAATGCAAATGGTAGAAGTTAAGATCCTCCTCTTGACGTCAAATTGATACCATGAATTTCTGAGTATGTGCTCTTTTTCATTTATTTTATAATAAGTAATGTCTGTGTATATTCCAACACAAGTTTCCCCATGTTTACTTAACAGAACAAAAACCCCCAAAAGATTTTCCAATTCAACCACTCGAGAGTACAGTCAAATGAAGTGCAAGGAAGGCTCCTAAGTAAAACCCAGCAGAGAATGCGAGAAATAAAGGGGGATAATTAAAAAAATAAAATAAAAAATAAAAAATACTAATGCAGAGACAAAAAGATTGATAATACTAAATAAATAGCTGGTAAACTTCATGAAATGGTATATTACTTAGGAACAAGAAATTAAACATTATTATTATCCAGAAAAAGATCAATAAGATAGGCCGAAACGAATCTCACCTCGCTTCCAAGGTAATTTCTAATCAGTCTCTGTACATAATCGATTACTTCCTTCCTCCTCTGCTCAGAGACCACAGTGGGCTGAATCCGGCAAAGAATCTCATGGGTCTTCTGCTCGGCTTTTATCCAGCTTTCTTCACTAATTGACAATGGGTCTGGATTGCATGAGGAGGAGGAGGACGAAGACGACGATGACGACAACGACGAGGAGGAGGAGGAGGAGAGGTACGGACCCTCTTCGTTTAAGACGCCGCCGTCTGGCTGTGGAGAACAAACTTGAAGATCTCCCATGCAATCGGAAGTGGAAAATCACCACCACCCAGCGAAAAACCGAGAAATTTTCTCATACCCAATTCCGACGGTATTCGTCATCGCCAGCGAAGAAAATCGAATCAGAAACATTCGGGATGTCAAAAGATGACAAGATTAGTCGAAACGGCCATCAGAATCGAACAGAAACATGACGACAATGCCAGAAAACGATTGATAACGAGTGGTGTTTTAGGAAAATTTTGATCTTTGGCGGATAAGGAATTAAATGGATAGAGATTGCAGATACGAAACGACAAAAATGATTTTGAGTTGTCGAAATTGGGGTTTGGAATTGGGGAAATTGGGGTTTGGAATTGGGGCGATCCAAGGTGCTGTCTTATGCTGTTTTCGAAACGCTCTACACAGAACAACACGTAGCGCTCTCTCTCTCTCTCTCTCTCTCTCTAATTTGCCGATACGCAGTAAAAAACCAAAAAAGTAAAAGACCAGAGGAAAAAACCAGGGTTTAATTAGCTGCGCCAATGTCCATACCTTGGGGACGCATGTCTACCTAGTCTCTCAAATATGGTATGTACATGCTCCCTCCCCATCTTTTTTTTTTTTTCTTTTTGGAAAGTAAAACTTCATTAAAAAAGGAAAGTGGGAAAATCATAATATTACAATATTACGAAGGGAATTTGTTCTATGTTGATAAGCTAACCAGTGAGGCAAATATATGCTAAAATTAACAAACTCCTCTAGATAAATATTTCAAGTCCATAAAAAGGTGAATGGTTCTCATGGCCAACATCTCTCATTTGTAAGTAAAATATTAGCAATCTCTTCACAATCAGTCCAAATTGTGGCGTATATGAATCTTACTCGTTGTGCCTATTGAACTCCTGCAATAATTCTTCTGATTTTTTACTCTTGAACGGTCCGTATAAGGTCATAGATAATAGAAGCACAATTTCAACAAAAAAAAAAAAAAAGATAATAGGAACACAACAATATGATCCATGGATGTAAAGCATTACTGTCCAACCAACCTTAAACTTTTCTTTCGCAAAGCCACCATCAATAAGTGCATCAATAAGTGTATGATGTGGTTGAAGGGAAACCCCAGGTGTTTAACAGTGTAACGGTGTAGGGATGAATCAAGACGATGAGTGGCCATTTCCGGAGATGGAGGATTAAGAAGGTTTAAGTCATGGATCCACTTGTTGATATTAGATAAGGTTTGAAGGTTGTTTACCTTGCTTGATGCAAAGATTCCAAGCCATTCAAATGAAGTAACATGAGATTGTGAAAATTAAGAAAAGAAAAAAAAAAAAATGGGGCATTCCTTTTCTGAAGATCCGAAAGGAGATTCTGAAACGTACATTTTTTTTTAGGAGTCATTCATAACGTAAGCCTAGACAACCTACAACCAAAAATCTCGTAGAAAATTCACAGTCCAAGAAATATATGCCAATTAGTTTCTTTGTTTGAAGAACACAAAGGACAGAGAGAATCAATTGGAAACCTCGTAGCAAGTTAACTCTAGTAAGGAGACCATCCGTTAAGAGTTTACAGAGAAAGACGTAAATTTAGAATGAATTGGATACAAAGAGAGTGTTTGTAGCTATCTTAGTGGGCAGAAAACCTGATTTGGAAATGTGAGAAACAATGAAGTCATTATGAGGTGTAAGAGTTAATGAAATAGACCTAACCAATGGTGTGCTCTCATGATGACTTCATCGTCTGTCATATTTCAAAATCAGGTATTTTGACTACTAAGATAGTTGCAAACGCTCTCTTTACATGTGCCCCTCCTTGATAGAATTTTCATAGTTTATAATTACATTGCATGGAATCTACAACAATATTTGAATTATTGTACCATAAGAATATTTCAATTTAGGAAAATTTACATGCCGCCCCCCTAGAGAATGCCACTATTAGAGAGACACTCCTTGCATAACTGACAATTACGCTCGGACCCTTTACTGTTAGTTTCTGTTAGGGAATATACCTTAAATGCTGAAATCAGCTGGCCTATTTCTTCTAAATACCAAAATACCCTTCTAACGAGTGAAGTACCTAATATACCCTCTTATGCCCCTAACCCCAAATCGAATCTGAGCTCCTTCATCCCCAAATTGTTTTCTCTCCATGAAGAGCATCAGTGGATGGGGATTGGATGTATTGCGGTTGCAGCAGATGGGGATTGGATGTATTGCGGTTGGGCGCAAGAAGCTTAGATTGATTAGCTTGAAGGGTTGATTTGGTGTTACTCCATTAGGTGTGGGTTTGTTTGCAATCAAAACGGTGAAGTGCATTTGGTATTTGTCGATGCCTATCTGATAATCCTCAAAGGCTTTCGCATATGTTTCTTTCTCCTTTCGAACATCCCTTGGTTCAACCTGTATAACATGGGCAAGACGATCTGACCACTCTTGTTTGTTATCTGATGGGTGATAATGGAACTACTTGAACCATAAGAAGAGACATGACGATGAGCTTCCGTCATTCTATCAAATTGCTTGAGATCAACTCTTTCAAAATGGTATGATATTCTTCCATCACTATTTATATTTCTACAATCAACAACTTTTTCTTTTTTTAGGGGGGATAGACAATTAGCAACTTCAATGCAAGCAAGGAATGGCTCATTCGTATATTCTAGAAAGAAAAAGTTAATGATGGAAAAGAGACATCTATGGTCGAAAATGTTTGCGCAGTGATAGAGAAGGGGAGAAGGGTTTTGCTCCTCTCAAACCCATGGTGAAGATGAGGGGTATTGAGGGGTTAGTTTTAAATAGGATGGAATTATTTGTTTTAGTCAAAAGGGTAAAATCGTTATTTCAAGGCCTCACTTACTGATGCTAAGGGGTCTGAGCGTAATTTTCAGTATGCAAGGTGTCTCTCTAATAGTGGCATTCTCTAGGGGTTGGAGTTATACATTTTCCTTCAATTTATTTATTAATGATGTGTGCACAGAATAAGGAGGAGATAAAATGATACAAGATGAAAAAAAGGGAGGGAATTAACGAGATATAATAAGGATTCGTTTAACAGACCAAGCTTGGGGTATTGGCTAAAGTAGGAGGAAGCTGACCTCCTCTCCATCAAAAGAAATTTTAGGGATAATTTTCTCCTCTCTTTCCTCTTTCATTCTACAATAAAATATGACTCTTTCAAGAGGAAGTCATTACAATCATATCCACTTTCCTATTGAGACACATTACTTCCACAAACAAACTATAACCCACAACCCATGATGACTCACACACTTCTTCAACTACTCTCCTACTAATAACACCAACACAATAACTTACTACACAATACAATTGTAACCACCCAAAGAATGTGCAGTGACAATCCATCCCCCATAAAATTAATCTTACCCTCAAGATTGAAATACAAATATAATCCATAATTCCACTAGGATCCAAAGAAAAATTTTGTCAAAGAAAATTTCATTTTGCTGGAGCACCACCAAGATAATAAAGAGACAAATCTTCAATTTGGAATATACATTTGGTGCCCTTAACCGAACTCAAGTTGAATAGACTTATTCAATGGTTTCCGTTAACCGCTTTTGGTCCCAAATCTTTGGGGTTGCTTTTTCCAATAAACGTCAACAATCAAACCAATCCATGAACGAAATCACTTAGTGCCACCATCAATATTTGATAAAATATGAATTTTCACGTGTCGTAATATTTCATCATTATCTAATCTTGCTTCCTCCACAACTTCAATGATTTTGTTTAAACTTAAGTCCTTCATAGGTTCTTTGGTCTTGTCTAATATGACTTCACGAATTTGACAATATGATTCTTTTCTCATCTCCTTCCTCGATCAACTCGGCCAAACGCTCATCGACAAACTTTAGCAATCTCATTGGAGATCATCATCATGTCCTGAATGGATGAATGCACAACCTCGATGATCTCAATCTTCGTACCCGTAATCGTAGGATCGACCATGTTGTGATACTAGATGATGCATGTATATGATAGTGAGGAGATAAGATGAGACAATATGGAATAGGGGAAATAATTAATGAGATAAAATAAGGATTCGCTTAACAGACCAAGTTTGGGGCTTGGCTAAATTAGGAGGGAGACAACCTTGTGTCTACCAAGAGAGTTTTTGGGGATAATTTTCTCATCTTTTTTCTCATTCATTATGCGATTAAATAGGACTCTTTCAAGAGGAAGTTGTTACAATCATATTCACTTCCCTATTAAGACCCACTACTTCCACGTACAAACTATAACCCAGAACCCAAGATAATTCACACACTTCTTTCAACTGCTATCCTAATTACTCTCTTACTAATAACACTAACATTTTTTTTTTTTTTTGCTAATGATGGATTTCCATGCCTTTAGTCTGACTAGTCTTGCGGGCCCATGCTAACCCCACAACCTCAGGGACTAGGTCATAATGGGCTTGAATGAGAACCATTCAACTTTCACTGAAAGTAGTGAAGTGCACTAAACACCCATGTGTGAGTGGCTCAAGGAGGTAAGAGGAGTCGAACTCAGAACCACACGCTACTAATAACACTAACATAATAACTTACTACACAATACAATCGTAACCGACCAAAGAACGTGCATGTAACATAACCTTGTGAAAACTCATCCTATTTAAATTTAGATGCCTTTATTCTTCTTCTTCTTCTTCTTCTTCTTTTGTTAATGATTTTTATCACTCTCTTATACTAGGCTTACATGTACTTGTATTCTTCTATCCCAAACTTAAAAAATAATCCCCTTCCACAACCCCTTTATGTAGCATCCCTTGCACCTACCCCTACTAGATGTATTTCCCCCTTCTACAACCCCTCCATCATGGTATCCCATTACCTCTCCTTCACAACCATTTTCACTTACAAATCTTTGGCACTATTTTAAACAATCCAAAATATAGAGAGATCCCCGAAATGTACATCGTCAATAAACAAGCTTGTCGTCAGGGGTCTGCCTCACCCTTCATCATCCTTATGACCCATCAGCTCCTTCGTTGCACTCCACCCATATAGAGACATCGATTAAGTTGTTCTTTTCATTCTCCAAGCACCAGCAACAATCATCTTCCTCTTTAAGACTATTATATGGGGCTTCATGTGTACACATCGTCTTGATTCTCTTAGTAGTTCTTTTCTCTTACTGAAACGGATGGCTGAAATCAATCTTTCTCATAATAACTTGACCTTTACTTTCCTCTTCCAAGCTTATGACAATGTGGATTACACCTCCTTCGAATTAGGTAGGGAATTCCGTTCATTGGTTATTAAATAAGTTTTTTAGAATGGATGCGCTCATCCGTAATATGATGATCCAATTCTCAATTTATGGGAAATTGCAAGACCCATATAATATTTGATAAAGCAAATGAATTAGGCATCATGTCATTGGACTCTCTAATTGTTGCATACTCAAGGAATAGTGAGATTCTAATGGCTCTTGATGTTTTTGAGAAAATTCAATAAAGTAGAGGTTTCCTAGTAAAGTCTGATTGGTGGGGTGGTTGACACTTGGTTATATTGATGATGTGTAACAACTCTTTACCCACATGTCCAATAGGAGTCTAGTCTTATTGGTTGTCATTAGCTTAAAATATTCGACAAAGTTGTAGACATTGGATTTTGTCACCTTTGAGGACTCTCCATGCGATGATGAATTGAATCCGACATTGCTCTAAAAAATCGTATGGTAAGAATAACCATTTTGCCCCTGGGGTGACTGGATCTTATCAGAATAGTCTGAAAGTTTTGGAACAACTATGTTGTATCATTTTTTAAAGCTTGAATCTAGCTTATGGTGTGAAGGGGACACTATTTGGCCATTATGTAAAAAAAAAAAAAAAAAAAAAAAAAAATCTCTTTTACGGGTTTCCAACTATGAGCGGAATTTTGACTATATACATAGTAGAATTTTTTTGGCCTATATATCACTGGATAGTATTAAAAAAAAACCTTTCCGATGGTATATGGATCATCGAAATCCAACTGTTAGATATTTAGAAATCGTTGTTAAAAAATAGTTAGTAAAGTAACATTTTTTAACAAATAAGGGTATCTCAGGCCAACCAGAGGATGCTATGTGGCAGGCCTTTGGTGGTACCCCAAACCACTCTGGTGGTATCATTATATATGAAATTACAAAAATATCCTTCTCTAGAAACCTATAAATAGGGCCTAGGTATATTTTAAAAAACACACAGCATATGCAAATCACTGAAATCAAAATCTAAGTGCTCTAAAGAAGCCCCAAATCCATATACATTTCTGAAAAAAAAAACCCTGAGAGAAGCCTAGAAAATACTACAAAATATAAAAATACCCTTGAGAGAAGAATTCTATCCGGATCACGGCATGAGTGTCAAAACTCTAAAAAAAAAAAAAAGAGCAACCTAGTGCATGAGGCTCCTGCTACTGCAAAGTCTGGGAGGAGCAAGTGTGTACATGACACAATTTACAAGGCATCTTTTGCCAAAATATTTCTTTTTTTTTTCTCACCTCTTATTTTAATTGAGTTATTTATTTAGTTTAATTAAATGTATAAAATTAGACTAGCTAAGAACTCTAAATAGGGTTTCTTCCCTAACAATTGATTGTTTTAGGGTTTAAATTATGTATATTATTATAATGATAGGATAACATAGTATATATGCATGTACATTTTCAAAACCCCATGTATGACGTATGTTGTTATAATGAAAGTTTTCTTTTTTAAATACTATCGAGCCATTAGTACGTTGGAGATAAATTGAAGGACTTTATTCCTTTTACCGCTTGTTGACCTTTATGTAAGCAGTGTAATTGGCACTTGTTTTCTCATGTCCTATTTTTAAATGTTTCTTCTTTGCTTGATCTATTTGTATCCTTGACTATTGATCCCGATCTATTGCATTATGATAAAATTCGTATCGTGTCTATTGTTGCAAATTTTGACCCATTTGAATGTAGCGGATAATAGTGGGGCTTGAGAATTGATGTGTATTCGAATCATAGGAGCCAGCAATTGTCGATATGCTATATTGGTGACATTATTGTTGCTATAATCAAAGAAGCAATGCCCAATATCAATAGAGAAAATAAAAAATAACAATGTGGAAAACAAGACAGGGATTCTCGACAATGACACAGTAGACCAATAAAAAGGAATGTGGCGCAGCTTGGTAGCGCGTTTGTTTTGGGTACAAAATGTCATTGTTTTCTATTATTTCTTGTTATTAAGAAACAATTGTGTGTTTAAACATTCATTATTCTCTCCTCACATAGTTGTTAGTATTATAAAAAAAAAAATTGATATAATCTGTCGTGTCTTATGGCTCGTGATCAATTGGATTCCCTATTTAGGGGTAATGGGAAGCATGTATCTCTAATAGATTATTTGGGTGTACATTTTGGTGATCGGCCTATTTTGATATATGATGTTTTTTTTTTTTTTTTTTTTTTTTTTTTTTTTTTTTTAACTCTAGTACCTTTATGCTAGATGAGCCCTAGTAGTTGTAAGTTTGACTCTGCTCTAGTGAGTTACAAAGTTCCATAGGACATTTTGATATCGAAGCCACAAGCATTTTGCATGGGTTGCAATAATTGCTGGGACAAGGGTTCCATAGAATACAAGTTTGGATTAGTAACAAAAAGCTACCTAAATGGTTGAATCGAGGATTTCAAGAAGGATGACTAGCGGAGTTATTTAAGCTCCTCTTAGATGTGTCTTTTTTGTTTTAAGTTTTTTGATACACCTTTTCAAGTTAAGGATTATATGTACATGTGCTATAGCCTTTCATTTTAATAATTTAAGGACAATTGCGTCAGCTATACTATACTTTGGCCTAATTACGTATGGACACCAGTAATTTAGCAATTACGCCCCCCTCCCCTAAGACTGACAGTGTTAGTCTGATGTTAGTTTTGAAATGTAAAAGACAATTTTATCTCAAATTGAAAGAGCATTTTACCCTTTTGTTCAAACCCTTGCTCAAACAATTAGCCAATGATCTCTTCGCCGGAGAAGTTGCACCCCCCTTTGATCGACAATGTTGTATTAGTAATCCCACCATCAACCAAACCTCTATTGCAGCCTTTCTAATCTGCTTGCCTCCCTAGATTTTGCTCAATAACACAGAGGACACACACATAAAAGCAAAGCAATAGAAGAAGAAGAAGAAGAAGATGGGGAAGAATGAGTTACTGGGGTTACGATTGCTTAATGTTTGAGGGCTCACTCTGTCCCTTGACAAAGCTTCAGGTTATGGTTCCAACCTAACAACGACTATTTGTTTGGGAAGATTGATATGCAGCTCAAGCTCGTTATTGGTAACTCCATTGGCACTACCACCTCCTCCTACGGCATCCTACCGCAACTTTAGTGCTAGTGCCTGTATGGTTTTCTTGGTCGTCTCTTTGCAATTCCAATTCTCCCTTCTCCCTTCTCCCCTGCATCCGGCAACAACTAGCTCACACTTCACTGAAGATGAGGAGTTAACCAGAGGTAGAAGAGGACTTGAAGTTAGGGTACTTTGGCTATTAAATGGATTATTGTTAGATAACATCATCACTTAATTGATCCAACTTAATAGGCACTAACTGAATGGGTTTACTTTTTTTTTTTTTGGTGAAAGAATGGGTAATTGCTGAAACTACTGGTGTCCAGATGGTGTCCAATTGTAATTAGACAAAATTAGAAGAGAGGGACATAATTTTGGATTAGGCTCCTCTTCAATGACTGCATCATTCAACGCCCCTCCAACAATCATCCAAGGACTGCAGGGGCTTGGTCACACATCCTAACACCTATCAACATTTGAGGATGTGTGACCAAACTTTTCCAACCTTTGGGTGGATCGTTGGAGGGTCGTTGGTGTTGGAGAGGATCCCAATTAGGGGTGTCAATTTGTGGCCCGACCCGACTAAACTGACCAGGACCGATCATTTATAGACCGGCCCAGATCGATTATTAAACGTGTCGGGCTTGAGCCCAGCCTGTTTATAAATGGTCGGTCTCTGTTTTGCTACTTAGACCGTCGGGCGCCCGACCGAGACCGACCGAATAACACCCGACCGAGACTGGCCTATTGTGCACCGGCTTGGCCCAACCATTTAATGATTGTAGAATACCTATTTTACCCCCAAAATTAAAGAGAAAAAACAAAAAAGTAAAGACATGTTTATATTTTAAATAATGGTTATATTTGGTATCATTTATTGATTTATTGTCATTTTTTTGGGCTTGCATGAGTGGGCCGTAATATAAGAGCACATTTTAAAGAGGGTCTGTTTAAAAACTGGTTAAAGCCCATTTAACATTAAACATGTCCGTAGCCCAGTTAAAGTCCGACTAAAGCCTGATTAAGGTAGCCCGAGGCCGACCGACCGAATATAAAGTGTACCATGCCCTCAATAACTAAGCCCGATTAATTAAATGGGCCGACACGGTGTAACCTTTGAAAATCTTCAAGCTCGATTAAGCCAGACCGAAACCGGACCAGCCTGACCGGTTGACACCCCTAATCCCAATCCCATAATTTTCTCATAAATTTATTTCAATTTTCATTAAAATATAAAAAATTCGGGAACCGAGGAAACACGCTGGAAAATCTGACGATTTGACGCGCGCGTAATGATTGGCGTTTTCTCGTCTGAGCCCTAAATCCTCGTATTTCACTTTCCCTCCGTAGCTCCGAAGCTTTTCTTCTGCCAGGGGTGTTCGTCGGAGAAGCATTAGCGATGGCGAGGAGTTGCAGGATTTACTACACCGCAAGAACAGCCGTATTATTATTTTTCTTTTTGATCCTGTTCGCATCGATTGCTCATTCTTACCGGTCTGGAGATATCGTTCCCATGAGCAAGATGGGTCAATACCATGCGGTATGAACAAAGGAAATGTAATTCTTTTTTCGTCATTTCTCCGTCCGTGTTAGGATTTAGCGAACATTTATCATAAAAAATTGTGTTCTTTCTTCCACCAATTTCAGTCCAGAACTCCTTGGCATGATGTGATCGGTCGCCATTGCCCAATCTTCGGTGTGAATCGTGAGGTATAATCCTTTAACTTAGTATTCAAACCTAATAGGATAATTAGTTTATCTTTTCCTTTTCTGTTTAATAATTTTCTGGTCCTTCTGTTAATTACAGGTATTGATGCCCATAGCGAAGCCTACAGGTTACACTGGTGCTGATCCCTATAAAATGTAAGAAGAGCTTCTAGCCCGTGTAATTCTCCACTTGCTACTCAAAAGTTATTTGGAATTAAGGTGCTGCACATTGGGTTTTCTAGATAAGCACATACTACGAGATTTCTTTTTCTCTTAGTTGGATGATAAGTGTGTTACTTTATCAGTGAAGAAGGCCCATGACCGGGCACTACAAAGTAGTGAATATGATTTTGCGTGACGGGGAAATAAGAACGCTAGAGGATTTAAATAATGAAAACTCCTCTAAGAATGATGCTGTCATCAACTTATTCAGATTTTCAGTGTATCATAATTTATAAAACTTGTGGACTTTGTAGAAGTGCAGAACTGGATATGTGAATAGAGTGGTCCCTGGGTTGTGGGGAGTCTTGGAATGGTCACTTGGTATTGCTGAGCCATTTTAGAGAACCAACTGCAGAAAAGACTACCAAACCCTGGTTCTCCTTTGATGCAAGACCGAGGGCTTTCTGTTTGGTCATAGGTCACTAACATGCTGTTTTGGAGTAGGCTTCAAATGATAATTTGGTTGAATTGTGTGGAACCTAAGTTAGTTATTTCATGCATGCAACGACTCCATCAAAGGTGTGGCCCATTAAAAATTACTGGGTTTCCAGTTAACCAATAGAACAAAGGAATTAGTTCTGAAATAGAATTCGTCCGAGTCTTGGAGAGTTGAGAGGGGGACGACGGAAGAGGAACGAGCACACCAGTAATTGAGTCCATAAACCACAAAGTTCTGGATCCTATAGGAGAGTATAGACTTCCAGGTTCTTAGAATGAAGTCAATTAATACAATTGGATTATCTACTTTGTTGAATTAGTACCCTCACTAGGATATTAAATGATGCTATTTGGTAGGAAGTGGGTTTCCTGTTGTCTAGAAAATATTCACTTGATAACATTGGCAAGGTTGTATATGGGTAAGGCATGTCGCTACACTATCATGTTATCCTACTTGGTGGTAATCATAGATCAGAGGTGTCACAAGGTCTATTTATACCAGATGCTATAAGAAGCTGGCAACCTGGAATATTTTGTGTTATCTAAAGAAGAAGAACTATCTGCACTTTTTCAATATTAAGAAATCTCCCAATACTCAGTCTTTTATGATGGCAGGTAATGTAGTAAGAATGTTGAACAAACCCCCGAAAATTTTGTAGGGAGAACGTTTTCTGTATTGGAGAAGTGTTTGGGTTTTATTTCGGAAGATGGTTACGAAGAATGAAGCTTTCCTGGGAAGATGGAAATGGATGTTCTCTACAAACTATGATGTTCCTAGAATAGCACTTATGTAAAAGGTTTCATGTTGTTTCTCTCTAAGGAACCTGTGCTCATATGGTTATTGGAGTAATAAATAATATTATGAGTGATACATCAATAACTGTTTTGTCCTAGAGCTTCTTTACCCTGTGATTTTATGGGTGTTATGGCTATTTGGTTGGCCATTACTAGAAACTGCAGACAGTCGGAGTCATCAATTTAAAGTTATCTGTCAATTGATAATTTAATTGTGCCAGAATCCTAGATCCAAATATGTATTTGACTGTGGAAACAAAAGCAACAAAGGGCGTGCCCAGTGCACGAGGCAACAAGTCCTTTTAAATCAGTGTGGTTCTGTAGAGAGGAACCTATTATGAAGAGTTAGCTAATGTAGTATTGATTGATTACCTATTAGGATATGTAAGCAGCCCTATTACTGCATGTTGATGGAGAACATGTACGGTTTTCTAAGGTCATGACTATATACAAGGTTTTGGAATATCCATAACAATCAAGTAGCAAATCATGTACAATCTTAGGGAATCTGTCAACATCATAATCAATGAAAATAACAATATGGCTTTTGTTTCTTCCCGAGGGGCTTTTGTTGTATCCCCCTTTTATGGATGTTTAGTTTTCTTGAGTTAAAAAAAAAAACCTATCACATCAGTATCATGCATCCGTGGTCTTCCGAGCAAGATGTGCGTGAGCTTCATAGGTATCACATTGCACCACACATTCTCTTTATAGCAATGTAACTTTAGAGGTACTGAACAACTTTAGTTTACCTCCAATGAATTGCCATTTAGAAGGGAGACCTTATATCGTTGTGGATGTTTCTAAGTTGGTAGCTTTGCCCTTTCCACAAAAGCCTTTGAAGTCACATTTATACAGCTGTCACTGTCAACAATGACCTGTAATCTGTATGGAATGATTTCCTGAACGCATACAACTATAGAGGATAGAAGATGCAGTGATGTTGCCAATCCTCTCCCTTGGTTTCAGCAACTGAGGTGCAGCTAACCACATGAATGCCATAGGATTCTTCCTCATTTGCATCGGCTTCTTCATTATCATTCCTAGTAATGTCTTAGTCTTCAAGTGGGTATGGAAATAGATTAGCACCATCAGTGTCTTCCTTCATATTAACAACGGCATTAACTCTAATGTTGTGGACATTATTTTGCAAAGTGCCAAATTCTTGATAGTGATAGCATTGTATCTTTTTATTGCTGGTCATCAGTGCCTTCTCTTTATTGTCGAAACATGTTGGGGCTGTGGCATGTGTAGGACCCATATTCGTGGGTGCTGGAAAATTCTTCTGGTTCTCCCCAACTTGAAACCCAAATCTTCTTCTAGAGGATGCCACCAGTTCTTCTGCACGTATAACTTTCGC
This sequence comes from Macadamia integrifolia, assembly GCF_013358625.1. Taxonomy (NCBI): domain Eukaryota; kingdom Viridiplantae; phylum Streptophyta; class Magnoliopsida; order Proteales; family Proteaceae; genus Macadamia; species Macadamia integrifolia. The sequence goes on from NW_024870484.1 coordinate 306,385, forward strand.
AAAGCATTCCTGGAGACTGAAAATATCTGTGACGCTGATTTCCTTAATATCTAGTTTCAATCCAAATTTGATCCGAGATAATAACTGGATTTCCTCTTCTTCAATGCTTATACGAGAAGAAAGAGAGTCAAAGTTTTCCATATATTCAGCTATTGATATATTCTCTAGATGAAGATAATTCAGTTGATCCTGTAGTTGAGCCCTAAATGTCTGTGGTTAGTACTTTTCCTTGAGCTCTTCTTTCATCTCCTCCCACGTACTGGGTGATCTGCAATAGTTGTCAAGGTTCCTATCACAGGTCCTCCACCACTCATGTGCTGCGCCAACTAACTTAATCCGAGACTGTGGGCCAGCTTCATCTTTCTTGTTTCAGAGAGTTTGAACTAGTAAAAACAATCATCCAGACTTGCCAGTCATAAAATACCTATGGATCATGTATCATTGTATTTCTTCAGTTCAAGCTTGGCCTTTTGTGTGTCATCGAAGTATTGTTGGGTTACACCATTACCATTGTACACCATTAAAGGAGGTTCGCATGTGGTCCTCAAAAGTTGGTTGGGGTACATGAATCCTCTGTGGACCTCTATCCGTGAATCGGTGAGTTTGGTTGTTCACTGTAGAATGTGTCGGATTTCTTCGCCTTCAGGAGGTGCATAACTATCTTGTATAGGTGTAGGATTTTGGTTCTCCATTGCTGTCAACCGATCTTATAATCGCTGTAACATCTGCAATACCCTATTCATAGGATCAGATGGTTCTGGAGTTGGTGGATTGTTCTCTGCCATAGCTTTGATACCATTTGATGTAGATTTGATTTTAGAAGTTAAAGCAGTACCAAAATGTAATGTTTTCACAGAGAGACAAGCGAGTAGTTTTTGGAGAAAATTCATATAATAGAATCGAACCAATGGATGGGCATAAAATTCAGATCAAATCCTCCTAATACAACAAGGAACCTTTGCTGAAAATCCAGAGTAATCTAAGGGGTCGATCTGGAATTCTGACGTAATCCTACTTAACACTAGGAAAAGGGTAAACCTGTCAATCCACAAATCAGAATACTAATCAGACATCAGAATTATAATTCCCAAACAAAATTCATGTTATGGTATCAATTTCAAACAGTCAGATCAGTAATGATAAGTTATCGAGTTCACCATTGAAAAGGAGTTTTCAGTCCTACTCATAGTTAGCAAATTCGGATTCGGGAATTATTCGGGCGGAGAATTATTCGGAATAATTCGATTGATTAATTTAAGGATTCGGTCAAAAAAGCGGTCAAAAAAGCTTATTGGGTTTTGTTTTGTTTGTTTGTTTGTTTTTTTTATTTAAATACTGTTTAAGTGGACCGAATAATTCGGTTTAATCCGGTTCGGTCCGAATTATTCGCGTTTTATATTCACTTTTGAAAAAATCGCGAATTGTACCGAATTTTATTTTTAATTCAGATTTGGTCAGAATTTTTGATTAAATTAGGAAAAATTCGGTTCGGCCGAATAATTCCTGAATTATTCGGCCGAATTGATAACTAGGGTCCTAATGGAGATGGTAGGACTCCATTAATGGTTTGGCAGAATCTGAGATTGAGAACAAATTATGAAAGAGAAAAACTCAATTGAAGAATTATGTGAACAGATTTGAAATCAGTATCATGAATCTATCAAAATCAAGCAATCCTATAAGAGTAGGATTACTGAAAAAGTGAAAATAGCCATTAGATTCTGAAATTGGAAACAGAATCTGATAGTATACAAGATCAAATCAAGGTACTGAAATCAAAGCTTGAATCAAGTAAGCATCACAACTTCAAATCAGCATTATCAGTGAATAGATTGAGGTCTCGAGCAGAACATTAATGGATCAATAGATGTTTTTTGTGCTATGAAGGAGTTACCACCAATTCCATGGCGGAGTTTGCAGGCCTTCATCATGTTGTGGATTTAAATGTGAGAAGATTATGGATTGAGTGTGATTCACTGGCTGTGGTGGTTTGCTTCTGGGATGGGAAAATCCCATGGCTTTTTCGAGAAAAATGGTGGTTCTTTAAGTATTACCTGGAAGACACCATATGGTTTATCACACACTGCTACCATGAGGCAAACTTTGTTGCTTATTAACTAGCAAAGTATGCGGAAAAAACAACTCTTTCTTCTAATTGGGATGCTTTCCAAATTTTGTAGATGTAAGCTAGGATGCACAAATGAGACCCAGATACAGATTCTCATAATCTGATTTATCAGTTTCTTTTCATTGATGGGGATGTTATTCTGCTGATATCCATGCCGAAGGTGGATTAGTATCTTAATGGTTGTTTTTTCCCCCTCACATTCTGTTGATATTTCTTATATTCCTAAAGTTCACTTGATTCTTAGCTCCCCCCCACCCCCACCCCCCCAAAAAAAAAAAAAAAAAAAAAAATAAAATAAAACCTTAAGAGAGAATATAGAGTACCACAACTAGGCTTCTCGCCCCAAGGTGTTTGATTGGATCTGATGCCAATCTAAACCTTGATCACACACAAGGGTTATTGAAGGAGTAATATAGACTAGAATAGGTGAACCAACCAAGTCCCAACTGCAGGAACTTTTAATCAAAGAACAACCTCAACATAATAGGAAAGAAATAGAACAACTTCAGGCAATAAAAAAAATACTTCAGATCTGTAACAGTGAAGTATCAATCTCAACAAGACAGTGCTACTGGTCAGATCAGAGTAACAGATCACAGGGCTTAGCAAGGGTCTCAACTAGGTTCAATTCACATAAGAAACATGAACCGCTGGTCAAAAGATCAACAGAATATAAACCAGACCAATCGATCACCATTCTAGACACTACAGTGCACTAGAAGACAAAAATAGGGTGATTTTTAATAACTTGCAATTGACAGGTCAGATCCAGCCCAGGTTTGGATCGAGTTTCACTGTAATAGTAAGGAAGACTCGACCAATGTTTCAGCCTAATCTGAAGGCTGCAGGTAGTACAGAGACAACCTACACACTCATAAGAGCAAACAGCAACATAGCCTTTCATTCATAAAAATCGCGGGCTGTAGTGTATGTGCCCTTCTTTATTTATAATGATGATGGGGGTTACAATTTAGAAACTAAACTGTAGTTACTAAAACTGAAATAGGAAACTTACAAAATAGAAAGTCCTTTAATTACTAAAACTGGAAATAGAAACTAGGAAATAAGAAGTACTGAAATTAGAAACTAATTAACCCCATCAAAGCCCAACTAAAAAGGAAACTAATGAAAAAGGAAACTAGCTAGTAATCCTGTATGCATCCTTGGAGCCCCTCTTTAGACCCATAAAAGTGGCCTATGACACTCAAAACACATGGGATCAAAGGCCCAACATGCATGAAACCCAACCACCCTAGGCTTATTCCTAATAAAACAAGCCTATTTTGGTGATTAATCTGCATCAAGGAGCCGCAACTTCGTTGTTTTTAAAAATCAAATCATGGGTGCAAGAATGATCCCCACACTTCCTTTTATTAATGCCATAAAGATAGAGTGGTGTTGGTTTAGAAAATCCCGTAAGTGATCCAATTACAAGAGAGAATTCCCTTTAAAGTCTACTAGCCTAAATCGACTTTAAAAAGATGTGGATCCGATAAAAAAAAAGGAGTTGAAACAATAACAGAAAAGAAACTACAGCTCAACATAAATTGAACGAAATTGGACCCCTGTTTCAACTGGACCAAATTTTGAACACTTAAAGGAAAGAAAGACTAACTTAAGCAGGAATTAAAAAAGGACACAATTGGCCACACTAGGCTTGGCCTCTCTTGGTTCTCCTGTGGTAGGTCTTCAGATCTGCATCATATAGCCTCTTGCCTGCTTTCTTCCTCCAGTCATCTTCTTAGTGGCTATAGGCTATCTTGTTTCTCTAACATTTTGGCATAATGTTGCAAGGAGTTGGTTTGTGCTGCCAAGAACCAATAGGAATCTCCTAATCGCACCTGGTTGCCAAGATCTGGATGGAACCACCATACTCTCACCAAAGCTTCCAAGTGCTGATTGAGTGACCTGTCTTGCTGGACCCTGTCTAGATCATATCAATGCTTCTCACTTACTATTAACCCCTTTAGATTCTTAGAATGTGATAAATAAGAAATTTTCTCTACTTATATGTTATACGTGGGAAACGGGTAGTCTTATCTATTCATGTGGTGGCCCATTTCCTTAATAATGGAACTACCTATGATTTTCTATTTTCATATTTTCATATTTTCAAAATTTTTTATTTTTTATTTTTAATTCTTTTTTTTTTTTAACAATAGCACTTGGAACCTTTTGGATGATGGGCAAAGTCCTTTGGAGGATGTTGTTTCATGCTGTTTTCATCTGTGTTGGGGTGGCAGCCTGATGGCAAGGAAAATATTTTTGGAAAGATATGGCCATAGTATCTGTATACATTGGCAACCTTATCTAATCATATGCCCAGACCCTGTCTTGGATGACCTTTATCTTGTAGGTTCACATGTTTGGGAATGCTATTGGGAGCTGGTTTTTCTAAGGCACTCATAGGAATATTTGTATATGTATTTGAGAATTTTTGGGTTCAGTTAATGAAAGACTTAACCAGAATTCATTGGAGACTGTATTTTCCTTTTGCTTTCTCAATTTTATGTTGATTTTCCTGTTAATTGAATCTAGTTCTAATGTTCCACGATTTTTCCCTCCTGTAGTTTCTTATTGTATATTTCAAGTTCATGGTCATATGCATATCTTGTTTTTAACGCAAAGGAGTAAAAAATTTATCAAAAGGGTTGTCTATGCAGATCATTTCAAGTCGGAAGGGAGAAGTTCCTTATTCCATGGCTTTTTGTAATTAATCGGAAGAGCGCAGAAGTCCCAATGATTGACGTCCATCTGGTAACGTTTGCATATGATAAGACAGTTTTTTTTTTTTTTTAATCATTATAAAGAATATTCAAACTCAGAAAGAAATCAATGAGAGATATTGTTATAAGGTGAAATGTATAGAATGCAAGAAACCGATCCATGACTCAGCCAAACCAAAAATATCCAAGAAGCTGTAAAAACTAATCAAGATCCATAAAACACCCATGTGCTTTAGCTGCAGACTGGAAAAACCTTCAAGCTTCAACTGATGGTACGTTAGGGGCCTATTGACATTCCTTTTGATGAGCCTCTCAGTGATGAGGTACCATCGTGGAGGTCCAGCCTCCCCATTTGATCAGCAATCAAAAGGAGACCTGATCTTTATGTCCCTTTATGTAGGAGGCTCTGCAGCCTTGTCTGTGAGAGCTCAAGGGACCTGTGGATCTCTATTCAAAGGAGAGGGGCAAACTGAGGAGGTTTCAAGCAGAAGAGTGTTTTTAGTTATAAATCTCTAGCTGGGATTACTCATATACGACTTAGCAGTTGAGGGCAAGTTGTAATTTTGAATTTCTATAAAAGTTCTTCTCGTCATGTGGTCACAGGAGAATCAAGTTTCTGTATGGTGATAGTCTACTTTGGTAGTAAGCTTCTTTATATTTTTTTCCCTGATGAATAACGATTGTATTGAGAAAGAGAAAGTTACATAGATGATGGCAACCCCATCAGAGAACAGGCCAATAATGCATGCAAGTATGAAAATCCTAAACTTAGCCTGCCGTGTGGTCCTAATTTCTAGATAGAATGCAAGGAAATAGGACAGAAATGAGATTGGAGTGAGATAATGAGAAACCTAGACAAAATGAACTGAGTTCTTTTGACACTATCAGTAGCTGAAAAGGTTTTACTCTGCGCAGAGAACTAATAATATTGTTACAGAATTCAAGAAAGATAAGAAATCTTATTGAATGTTTTAACAGGATAAACAGTCCAGAAGAGAGGAGTTTAAATCTGTAAATAAATAGCTAATCTGTTGATGAAGGAAAGGGACTGCTCCTGCTGTCAATGTTAAAACACACATACAAAAAGACACAAGGGGGGGGGGGGACCTGTATCCCATAACAAGGGAAAAGAAGGACGAAGCAGATCTGACTGGAGAACAAGAGCATAGGAACAGATCTGTAAGTTGGGTTCCAGACTTAAACCCGTGTTGGAATTTAGAAGATATAAAGAGAAAATAGTTGATGCGATCTCAGGGTCAAAATACCCTGTTGGACTTTCTATGGGCCACCCAAAAGCCAAATACCTAAGTTACAGTTAATGATTGGCAAACCTGTAATTTATCACAAGTTTTCAAAAGGGGAATGGAAAACTTGTAACAGACCAGAATTGAAAGGGCTATTGGGTAACTCTATAGGAAAGGATACAAGTGGAGATTATATTTATTGTCTAGGGGTAGTGATGTAAGGTTGGCTTACACTAGGTAAATAACCTTAGTTGATGACCAAACTCCAACCCCAATCTCAGAATACGGTTCAAACTTAGGATTCAAAATAATAACATAAACTGAAATTATGGGCTGAATTGAGAGAACTTAGAGAATTCACACAAGCAGGTTCTGTTGGGCCTCAAATCAGGTCTTAGTACAACTAATAAGGCCCCCAAGTAGACCCCAAAAGATGGCTGGGAACAGAACAGAAGGCAGGCAACCAATTGGTGAACCAACTTAGGCAGATTAGGGTTTTGATGGCACAAGGGAGAAGCCCTGCGGTTGCTTCAGCAGGCCTTGGATGGCCCTGTAGTTCTGGTTGAAGGAGCCTCCTAGGTCAGGGAATAAAAACCTAAAAGGGCCCTTGATTCTGGCCTGTAGTTGGGGAGATCCAATGGGGATCGATCAGCCTTACCAAAACCCTGACACTTCAATCGATCATGTGCTTCCTGGCTGAATATGACCTCGATCTTTTGAAACGTCTAGGGCTTCAACTTGATGATAACTCACACTCAAAACACTCACAACAAAGTAAACTTAAATAAGGAACAGAAAAAAGAATCGATGGGGGAGGTGAGAAGGGGGAGAAGAATGGTGATTGGGTTAGGCATCTATCCCCTCAGGTTTAGGCATCTTGCCCTCTCAAATTCAGCCATCTCAGCCATTAGTTTAATTAACTCTTTTTTTTTTTTTTTTTAACAACTTCATATTTGTCCTCTTCATTAAATCGATGAGCTTTAAATAGCCTTACATTTCTTACAAAGAAAAGGAAACTAACTAAACCTTCCTAATTCAATTAATTGTTGGCCAAACAAATGTAAAAATAGAAACTACTAGCTAATGACTTTGTCTAATAAAAGGAAACTAACCTAATGAAACAAATAGAAACTAACTCGTCAAACAAGACAAGAAATAAAACAAAAAAGGAAACTAAAACATAAACTACTAGCCGAATTCGATGGGTGCCTGCTGTGTTCTTCTTCATGAAGCTTCTTTCTTCCATTAATACTCTAGAAGGTCCACTTGAAGACAAAATTCTGGAGATCCCTTCTGATTGAAGGAGGCAACAGTGCTCCTTTACAGCTGGCTCGATGGGGCCTGGCTTGGGTTGGCTGGTCCAACATTGGACTTGATTCGATGGGGGCCAACAGCTTCTTCCTGGTGCAAGCTTGAACTACAGAAACAACCAGTGGCAAGTCAGTTTCGTTTCAGGCCACATAACTGCCTCATTACAAACCGATTCTGGTTGAAACCGTGGGATTGGGTTCATAATCCATTATCCTCTTGATTCCAACAAGCATCAGACTAGAACAGCAGGTAATAACTCAAGGAAAATTCTGCAACCAAAACCTGGTGGTATTGCAGGGGCATAAGTAGTTCAGAGTATATTTCTCACAACAGAAGAGGATTGTGGAGGCAATAATCTAGGAACGGGATTGCCCAAGGGAGGACAACCGATGCCTCAAATCTCATTTTGAAAAACAGGAATCAAGAGAGATCGATTCCACTCTTGCCATTCCTATATTGCACGCCAGAACAGAGTATTTCTAGTAGGTGGAAATAACTGGAAGAACTGGAGAGAAAAACAAAAAGAATAGAAGGGGAACGAAGCAGACGTAGGAAAGAGGAAGGAAGTTATAAAGAAACTCACTGAAGAAGGAAGGGGTGAGAGGGTAGCACACAACTTCACCGCCATGAAGAACCAACAACAACTCAGCCTTATCCCAACTACATGGGCTCTACATTAATCCTTGCTCTCCAATCAGCTAGTTGATGTCATACTTGATACAAGGCTTAAATTATGCTTGTCTTTCTGCTCTACTTCTCCTAAGATCATTTTAGGTTTGCCCCTAACTCTTTAGTTCCTTCAATTTGAATCAAATCACTCCTCCATATTGGAGCATCCGAAGGTCTCCATCAAACATGACCACACCACCTCAAATGAATGTCTCGTAGCTTATCATGTATCGAAGCTAATCCCAGTCTAGTGCTAATATGATCATTCTTAGTTTTACCACTCATCATTGTCAACTTCTTCATTTCTACTACACTGAGTTTATCTACATGATGCTTCTTAACTGCCCAACATTTTGCACCATGCATCATAGCTAGATGTATAATTGTCCTATAAAATTTCCCTTTAAGTTTTAAGGAAATACATGGATCTCACAACACTCTGGATGCCCCCTTTATTTCATCCATCCTATTTTAATTCTTTGTGAAACAACATCCTCTATATCACCTTGTTAATTCATCCATGATAAGCACAAATAATATCGGCATAAAGCTGATCCTTGATGTAACCTAACTGTAATTGGGAATTCACTACCTTGACTCCCCACAGTTCTTACATTGGCCAACACACCATCATACATATATTTAATTATGTCCACATATTTACTTGAAACACCTTTCTTCTCTAGTACTAGCCAGATTAACTCTCTAGGGTCTTTGTCACATGCCTTTTTTATGTCAATGAAGATATGGAGATCCTTCTTGCAATCACTAAAACTTTCCATAACTTTCTAAGTAAATAGATTTTGTCGTGGATCTTCCTGGCATAAAACTAAATTGGTTCTTCGTTATAGTAGGTTCTTTTTCTCAGATGGGTTTTAATAAGCTTCTCTTATAATTTCATAGTATGACTCATTAGTTTATGCTTCTATAATTATTGCAGCTTTGAATATCACCTTTATATTTTGTAAATCAGAATCACAATGCTTCTCCTCAATTCATCTGGCATTTTATTTGTGTTCATAATCTTATTAAATAGCTTGGTTAGCCAATATTAACAACAAATTCCTAAGTGTTTCCACACCTCTATTAGGACCTCATTTGGGCCTTGTGCCTTGCCTACTTTCATTCTCCTTAAAGTTTCTTTACTTCAAACACCTTTTTTTTTTTATTTGTCTATAACATGTGATGTCTTGATGGGTAATGCAGTCTTTTGGGACATTATTACTAAGTGTCTCCATTTAGTAGGTTGCAGAAGTAAACTTTCCATCTCTCATGTCCTCATATCTTATTAGTACTTTACCATCTTTACTTTTAATACATCTAATATGGTTGAACCCTCTACTCTTCCTTTCCCTCATTTTAGCTATCTTATAGAAAACTTTTCCCCCTTTCTTTGTGCTCAGGTTGTTGTAAAGATCTTCATATTTCTTTGCCCTTGCTTTTTCCACAGTCTTTTTAGCTTCATTTTTAGCAAATTTATACCTTTGTAGATTCCTATATCCTTAGTAATTTGCCATGTCTTGAAACTAACCTTCTTACTCTTAATGGTTGCTTGAATCCCATCATCCCACCATCAAGTCTCCTTAGAGAAATAATGTTTTCCTTTGATTTTCCTGGGACATCTTTAGCAACATTTTTAATAACAAGTGGTCATTTCGTTCCACATCATATTAGTTTTTCCCTCAAAGTCCCATTTTACTTGTTTGAGCACTTTTTTAGTAAGTGATTTTAAAGCATCCTCTTTTTAAGCTCCACTAACTTATCCTAGGGAAAATAAGCTCACATTTCTTACAAATTTGTATAGAGAGACACATATCCATGATTACTAATCTAGGTTGTGTGGTTAGGCTTTCCCTTGGTATTAACCTTACAGGAGAAATCTATTCACTGCTATTATGCCCACTTGATGGTAATTAAATGCTCCTCTTCCTTTTTAAATTAAGTATTTACAATAGACAAATTATAAGCCACAAAAAAATCTAGAATTGAGATCCCTTCCTCATTTTTCTCTCCAAAACCATATCCTCCATGTACACCTTTGTAGCTTCTACGGTTTCTCCCAACATGTCTATTCAGATCACCCCCTATTATAATATTTTCTCCTTGACTAAAACCTTACACTAATCCATCCATCTCTGTTCCCAAAATTGTAACTTACTACTTTCATCCCACGCTACTTGAGCTGCGTAAGTACTAATTATATTGACAACCTCCTTCTCCAACACAAGTTTGATGGATATAGTATTTACAATAGACAAATTAGAAGCCACAACAAAATCTAAAATTGAGATCCCTCCTCATTTTTCTCTCCAGAACCATATCCTCTATGTACACCTTCGTAGCTTCTATGATTCTTCCCAACATGTCTATGTAGATCACCTTGACTAAAACCTTACACTAATCCATTCATGTTTTCCCAAAATTGTAACTTACTACTTTCATCCAATGCTACTTGAGGTGCGTAAGTGCTAATCAAGGTTTAAGGTATTGGGTTTTGACTCTAAGGGAGATCGAAATTTTGGTCGAAACCTGGGGAATTTTGAGGAAACCAGGGAATTTTTCCCGGTTTGGTGGAAACTTAGGTTTCAACCTCCAATAGTGTTTTTTTTTCTGATTTTTTGTGTACATCATATTTTAGACATTTCTAATACGTTTACTTCATTAGTTTCATAAAAAAAACACATAAAGTCATACTTGTGTGGTGAACCAAAGGTTTGGTAATCATTACGCTGAGTTGATGACTGAAATATGTTATAGGTAAATGCATTTTCAAAAACAAAAAAAAGCATTAACATGCAAAAAAAAAATGCGTAGATCGGGTCCTCCTAAGTAACATATAAAAAACTTACATAGTTCTACTCTATTTACAAGTATATTCTATAAAAAAAAATGATTTTTGGGGAAGTTGGGACTTACCTTTTTGGTCCAAGCTGTCTTTCTTATGTAGATGAAGCAAGAACCACCCTTAGATTCAATTTTGTTAGGCAAAAAATGGAATCTTCACTGTTTTCCCAAGTTTCCCACTCCTAGGAGGAAAAACTAAGAGGGAGGGTCGAATTCTACTAAAGAAGGCTTGGGTTTCTTTTCAAACTAACTTATTGATGCAGTTGGGCGATGGAAGGAATCTTTTTTGGTTTAGAAATCTGTTTGATTTAATTTCCTTTTTTCAGTTAGAAATTAGTTTGGTAGTATTTTATTTAGATTGAAATTTTATTTCCAGTTTCCAATTAGTTTAGTTTCCATTTGAGTGAACTTCCAATTTTATTGCTTCAGTTTTCTTTTATAAGCCATGTAATTCACTAGTAAGAAACAGATATTGAGATTTTGAAGAATAGAACTTTAATTAAGAGTTGTTGGATTTGAAACCATGGCTGCCGATTCCCCCTCCTTCTTCCTCTAAAATTTTCCAATCTCTTCTCTTCCATTCTTTTACTTCCCCTTTATTTCTTCTCCTTCCTCTTTAAAATTTCTGGTTTTCTTCCCTTACCCTGCTCTGGGTGATAGTATCAGATCTAAAGGAAGCTTCACTGAAGCTTGGTCTCCAATCGAATGACCCTGAGATTTGGGTGGACTGAAGGACCCTCTTAGGCGATCAGAACCCTGGGGTTTCTCCCCCCAAACCATCCTCTGTATGAACAAATCAACCGATTGCAGGTTCTGGTTTTCCCTAATACCGCCAGGTCTGAATAGCAGGGGTTACTGTACCTCTTTGCTTTCTGTTTGGGGTCTTCTCCTGTTGGAATCACGAGATCGGAAGGTATCCAAGCTTCGACTACAAATTTTGGGCTGAAATAATGGACCTGGAAGGGCCTCTCAGTACCGCCAACTTTCCCTCTTGCTGCTGTGTTACTGCTTGTGTCATGAGGTTGAAGACAACTCATAAAAGTAGGTTTACACCCTTATTTTATTAAATCCCAGAATTACCCTCTATCTTTTGCTTTTATTCCCCATTTTCTTTATTTATTTGCCATTCCAATTATACCCGTTGTCACTAACGTTTACATTGCCCTTTCCCATCTTTTCATGACCTAAAGTTCTAGTAATTTACTGTTCTGCCATTACTTGTTAAAAGCTTCCTCTTATTTACTGAATTGCCATTCTCTTTGGTATTTGGTTAAAATTTGTGCTATTTATTCATTAAGTGGGCCCTAAGCGATCCGATTTCAGTTCTTGGAATCCGAATCCGCATCACTTATATAGGACCTGGTTCAAGTCGAACCAATTGGTTTGGTTGAAATTTCTCATGTTTCTTCATCGAAGCATGTCGAAACATGGTCGAAACCTGTGACTTTTAAAAGTCATAGGACATATCGTTTCGACCCTTGGGGATACGGTTGACCGAGTTCTTGAACCATGGTGCTAATTATACTGACTACCTCCTCCAACACAAGATTGATGGATATAATCCTATCTTCGAATCTTTAACATCCACCACAGCATTCTTTAAATATTTGTCCACTATTATGCCCACTCCACTTCTATTACTTTTATCCCCCGTATACCAAAGTTTAAATTCGTCATACTCCTTTGCTTTTTAACCTTCCATCTATTTGAATTTAGGCTATGTTAATCCTTCTTCTCCTCAAAACATCTATCAATTCTAGACTCTTACATATTAATGATCCAATGTTCCAAGATGCTAATCTAGGCCTACGCTTTTGGACTGGCTTATTTACCTTCACTCGTCCATAGTGCGAGAAACATTGCTTACTGTCACTGCATCCAGGCGCCGACGTGGTGCGTCACTTACAAGGGATGCCCTAGCTAACTCTTGCCCACTTTTCACTACACCCGGGTCATATAGTGTAGTGCATCACTTATTCTGGCGGGGAGTGCCCTAGCATAATGTTTATAATATGAGGTTGCAGAATCCATGTAAAAGGGTTTGGCTACGGTTTTTTCTAGTGCCGGCTGCTGACCTGATGCACCAATCCTCCTCCTTTATTGGGGCCTGGGACTGGCAGCAAATACTGGAGGAGTTACCACCATGAAGAACCAACACTCAAAATTTTATTCCATTCTAAAACTGGTTTCGTTGGTTATGTTGCTCTGATATATAAAGGAAAAAAACCGACTACTAATCATACTCTTAAAACTAGAAATAGAGTTTCAAGCTAGTTTGGACTCTCATTCTTACATAGCTAACACAAATAAAGAAATAATTAAATAACTTCAAATAGAAAATACCTTGGACAGCCCCTATTGAACCAGTCTAAATGGGGTACAATGTACAAAAGAATTAATGAGATTGGACCACCAGAGTCCAATCCAAGAGGGATAATCTCTTTAAATTCTTTGGCAGAAAGAGATTTTTCAGGTTTTTGCAGTGATGAATGCCAAAGAAGCTTTTTGTGATGCAGGGAAGTCGACCTTTATAAAAGTTAAAATGTATCTGATATTATAGGAAAAGAAAGCATATAATTTAACTGATAGAGCTTAATATGGAGGTTGTATGTCATGCAGAGGTATTCAGGGGGCGATATACTTGGCGTCACGGCTAAAGTTGTGGACATGCCCCATCATTGTATGTGAAACTGGAATTTCATTTTCCTTGCTGTGTCTAATCTTTCTTGTATATCTATTATGTTGCATGTATTCTTTTTCCCCCAAATCTGGCTTCATGGCATCAACTTTTTAAGTTGGAGATCCAAGATATTGTCATGAGCATGGTTCAGATTGCATGATCTTAATATTGTTGATGCCTAAGTGTTGACTAAATGGTAGTAGTTGTTGGATACTGTTTCCACCTACCTTTGTTTGGTAATCCATTTAAGCTTTCTGTTTCCTATCACTTGGGTCATATTATGATTCTGTCCTATCTATGCTAGCGGTTGGATTGATAAGGAGAAGTGAACTAAAGTATTTTAACTCACTCCTTCATTGTTCTGAGCAGATATTGAAATTCATCCACAGATACGTAAGCAGTTCTGGGATCCGCAACATTGGCCTAAACATGTGCTTCTCAGATATACATGGTTAGTTTCATTATCTCATTTCTTGTAGTTTCAAGACTTAAATGAGATGACTAAATGCAGTCTGAAAATCCAGATTATGGATTTCAAATGCACAACCAATAATCAAATCTGATCGGATAAAAGAAGCAATTGCATTGTTTAGGAAATAAATCAGATCGATGGAAGGGGAGGGAAAAGAGATGAGATCGGTCTCTTGGAAGGAGAAAGAGAGGATGTCAGGTTTTGGAAAACAATCTCATATGCACTGCTCAACAACACCAGTTTTTTTTTTCACTCAAATCATCTCAATTGATGGGGATGTACTACATAAATAAAGGGGAAAAGTACATGCATCACCCCTAAAAAAACTCCAAAATGACAAGTGAGTGACAACATTTTGCAAAATCACAAGCGCTCCTATTTTGAATGATGGCGTTTACTTTTTTTGTGGGTGAATAAATAAATTCATATCGTGATCATCTCTAACCCCACTCCACAACCCACGGTTGAGTCTACTAAGACTCGTGCACTTAGAGAGAAGGTTCAGAAGTTAGATAGTGCCCTTAAGAATGTCAAGGGCGTGGAGGTGCAGGTTGCTCGAAACTGAAGGAATGTCCTTCTTCCCTGAGGCAAAAGTACCTGAAAAGTTACCAAGGAGAAGAATATACAGAGGAAAGAGGGGGGTAATGTAGTAGTAGAGTACAAGAAACTAACCCCCACAGTTTATAACCCCAAACAAGACAAATAGGACTAGGAAACAAAGAGATAAGACCCTCAAATGAACCCCAAAGGATACAATATCAATATAGGAGCAAAACTAGCCTAATACCCAACCCGATAGGAGAGAGAAAGACCTGCTATAGAGGTGGAAAGAGAGAGGTGCGGCTAGGTCTGTAAGGCTCCAATTGAGCTGCAAATTTAGTCGATTGTAGGGCCCAAGGAGGGTACAAAAATCGCCAAATATGAAGAGCTTCTGACGGCTGATTTGAGAGTTATGCGCTTTCTTGATTTCAGACCTAGGAGGAAGAATGAGAAGGATTTTGCAAGAACAGAGCTATTACAAAGATCCAACCAGGGAGGGAGAGAAATCGGATAAAGAAGGGGGACGGGAAGAATCACTCACAGCCCTAAGGCTCTCAAACACTAACTCAATTCATCATTCTTTAAATATGAAATTATGAGTACATAGGCTCCTCTATTTAAAGAGGGCAGAATAACAATCCTATCATAACTAGGAGCTAGTTTCCAAATAGGACTAGACACTTCTAGCAGGACTTGGACTCATAATAGGACTAGGGCCATAACTTCAACATGGAGTAGGTAACTAACTAACCTAAACTGACTAATAATTGAAATAAGAAAGGAAATAGACTCAAAACAGAACTCTAACTAAACTAATGAATTAAATCCCGTTTTCTTACTTTCTACCCATATTTTAGGTCCATTACAAAAAAACCCATGGGATCAAAGGTCTAACACATACATAACCCAACCCAAGGCTTATTTGCAATAAAATAAGCCCATTAAGTGACTTATCTACAATAGGGGGGAGAGCCAAAAGGAACAAAACCTCAAAGGAGGCAAAGCAAAAGGGGGACCAAAGCCCCATCTAAGAGAGGGGATACATCGGGGGTGGGGGAGATGATGGATGGGGGGAGTCCCTAGGAAGAGATCATCAACCTATTTCTAAGTCACGAACATGCCTCTGACGAAGACAACCAATTTTGGAGCCGACTTCAAATTAGGTGGCCTTCCAAATCTTATCATATGAACGAGAATTTGTAGTTCATATGACGGTGTTAACTTAAAGATTTAGAAAAGAGGAAAAGAAGATGTTGAATAATGCATTATTTCCCACTTAGACTACTGTAAGTATTAGGACTACTGTAAGGACTAGGACAACTATTTTTGCTATAAATAAGGGAGGACTGTGCCCATTAATGCACAAGTCAGAATTTACCCAATTCTTTATGGTATTAGAGCAGGTCTGATCACCAAACCCCAAAACCTTAGTCCATTACCTTCTTCCTCTACATTTTAGACCTCTTAGCTGTTGCCAAACCCTATGCCTAACCGCTACATCCAAATACTTGCAGTTCCAGTTGCCTAACATTACCATTGCACCCAAACCCCCTGCTCCATCACTGCCAATCACCCCACGCAAACCCAAACCCCACCAATCTTCACATGCGCCAGAACCTCTGCATCTAAGCTCTTGCCATGACCTCCTTTGCAATCTCTCGCGACCAAAAACCATAGCATCCTCTGCAACCTCTCGCCACCAGAACCCATCTGATGTAGATAAGTCACTTGGGCTTATTTTATTACAAATAAGCCTTGGGTTGTGTTATGTATGTGTTGGGCCTTTGATCCCATGGGTTTTCTTTGAAATGGGCCACTTTAATGGGCCTAAAATATGGGTAGAAGGTAGAAAAACGGGATTTAATTCATTAGTTTAGTTAGTTGCTATTTAATTCAATAAAGGCCCATTAGGCCATTGGTCGGTTGTAAAGTCCTATATGGACTATTAGTTAGTTAGTTCTACTCCATGTTGGAGTCATAAAGTCAAGTCCTATTCCTATTTTGAATTCCTAGTTGTAGTAGGAGTGTCTAGTCCTATTGGGAAACTAGCTCCTAAGTAGTTGGATTGCTATTCTGCCCTCTATAAATAGAGGAGCCTATGTACTCATAATTGGATATTTGAATGAATGAATTATTGAGTGATTACTCTTTAGCTAAAAAAACTGTTATTGAGAGGTGAGATGCCTAAACCTTTGAGGGGTGTGATACCTAAAACCTGAGGGGTGAGATACCCATTCCTTTATTCTCTTTCACCCTTCTCAACCCTCCATCGATTCTTCTTTTTCTATTTTTATTTTTTGTTTATTGTTATTAGAAGTTCAGACCTGTGAAAGCATACAAAATTAGAATCAGCCAGCCAAAGAGTTCTTGTTCTTGAAGCCAATTGACCCTCATTGCTGCCCAAGTTTGAGATCTGATCTACAGATCCTTTGGAGGACTGGTTCTATACTCTAAGAAGATCAATCGATCCTCTCTTGAAGGTTATCTGAAGAAGACAAGTTGATGTTCCTGCAGAATTCTTCACATTCTCTCTCTTAGGTCTGAAAATCAAGAAAGTACGTAACTCCATAACCAGCCGTTAGAAGCCCTTCATATTTGGGGATTTTTGTGCCCTCCCTAGGGACTATCTACACCCAAAAGTACAGCTCAATCGGACTCCCACAGACCTGGCCGCACCTTTCTCTCTCCAGCTCTATAGAAGGCCTTTCTCTCTCCTAATGGGTTGGGTTTTGGGCTGGTTTTGCTCCTATATGGGTATTGTATCCTTGGGGGTTTATTTGATGGTATTATTTCTTTGTTTCTTACTCCTATTTGTATTGTTTGGGGTAATAAACTGCAGAGTTAGTTACTTGTAATCAACTTCTGCATTATCATCGCACCCTCCTTTGCAACCCCTCTCGATCAGAACCCATCGCAACCCTTCCTCGCCTGAACCCTCCTTTGCCTCCTCTATCACCTCTCACGACTAGAACCCATTGCAACCTCCTCCTAAACCATTACGAGCAGAAACCTTCCTCGACCTGAACCCTCCTCTGCCTCTTCTTGAGACCAGAACCTATTGCAACCTCCTCCTAAACCATTGTAACTAGAACCCATCGCAACTCTTCCTCTCTACAACCTCTCGCTTGTATCGACTAGACCTGACCCCATCCCAGTCCTAAACCAAATAATCCTAAGCCTAACCCCACTACTAAACCACCTAGACCCAACCCTAAACCAACTGGCCCAACTAGACCTCACCCAACCCAATTATCACATGCGCTAGTCTATTCCCAGCGTCCCACCACAGAAAAAAAGAGGCTCTTTGTAAAAGGGTGATTTTGCCTCTCCTTGGTTCTCTTCTTCAGTGGTGAGTATTCTCCCACTGGGGGCCTTTGTCTTGGGGTTACTTATGCTTGCTTAACTCTGGATTGGTTGTCCTCTCTTGCTTATTAAATCTGCACCTATGGCGTCTGAAGATTCCTAAAAAATCAGTTACTCAGTAGGTAGGAGTCATTCCTCTGGTCATGATTACCCTTTCTTCCCCACCAGCACCATCAAGTTGGATGGGAGTAACTATCTGATCTAGTCTCGGTCTTATTACTTGTCAATTGTTGGTCATGGTTATGCCAGGTTTCTCACATGAACTTCAGAACGTCCTACTACTGCAGGTTCTGCTCAGGATAAATGGGACGCTGTCAACTCGATGGTAATGTTCTATTTTATTAATTCTGTGTCACCTTCTATTGCTTGGACATATTTTTATTACTTGATTCTGCTGCTAAGATCTGGAAGGCCGCTAAGGCTACCTATTCCCATGTGGGCAAGCTTGCCCAGTGTTTTGAACTAAGGAAGAAGCTTCATTGGGATACTCAGAAGGAGCTTTCTATAGCTCAAGATTACTCTGATCTGCAAGGTATGTGGAATAAGATTGATTATTATGAGACTTATCAACCTATTTGTGAGACTGATGTTGGGTTTAAGAAGTGAGGAGGAGCTCCGTATTTATGATTTTCTGGTAGGTTTCAGTGTGGAATATGATCAGATTAGGACTAATATGCTTAATCGTGATCCATTAACCACCCTTGAGGAAGCCTGTTCCATCATTCAAGTTGAGGAACAGTGTCGATCTGAGATGTTACAACTTCTTTCTCAGGATCGATCCGCTTTGGTTTCTGCTACACTACTTCCTCAAACTCTCACGACAAACCAGTTGTCAAATGTGACTAGTGTGGCAGGATCGTCATAGTAGGGAGACTTGTTGGAAGCTCCATGGACGTCCTGCCCACTCTCGTGGGCATAATCAGGGTTGTGGGAAGAAAACCCAAGCGAATCAATTGAAAACTACAACTGACTCTGATAGCTCCACTATTGTACGTACCTCCTTCTCTACTGATGAATTGGCTATGATTTGTCGTATGTTAACTCAAATAGGATCCTCTACTGCTGCTGTTGCCTCCTCTATACCGACAATCACTACTTCCCACTCCGCCCACTCAGGTACCATATTTTGTGGCCATAATGTATTTGTAGCTTCCCCGTCTTGGATAATTGACTCTGGGGCTACTGATCACATGGCTGGTTTATGCACTTCTTTTTACCTACTGTCCCTCTTCAGGTATACCAAAATTCATGTCGCTGATGGTTCCTTTTCCCCTATTGCTGGATTGGGTTCCATTTAGTGCTTCCCTTCATTATCATTGTCTTCTGTTTTACACGTTCCTAAGTTTACTACTAATTTACTATCCATTGGTAGTATTGCTAAAGATTTGAACTATAAAGTCACTTCTTTCTTACTTACTGTGTGTTTCAAGACTTGGTGACGGGGGCAACAATTGACAATGGTAGAATGAGTGATGGTCTCTATTACTTGGACACTAGTCCCTCACGGGCTCTACACACTTCATCTGATTTGGCACTCTGTTGGGTTTGCGTCGTCGTCTGGGTTACCCCCATGGGGCACTTTATCTAAATTATTTCCAGCATTAGTTAGACATTGTACTATGGATCAGTTTACTTGTGATTCGTATGTTTTGGCAAAACAAACTCAGACTATCTATCCTCTTTCTGATAATAAAAGTATTGTTCCTTTTGCTTTAATTCATTCCGATGATTGGGGCCCTGGCCATCGAGACTTTGTTTTTGGCTATAGATGGTTTCTTACTTTTATTGATTGCCACACTCGTTCTACTTGGATTTATTTATTGCATTATAAGAGTGAGGTATTTCAGTGCTTTCGGGAATTTCTTTGCATGGTTAGGACACAGTTTGATGCTAAAATCAAGATACTGCGAACTAATAATGGAAAGGAATATGTGGAAGGATCCTTCCAGTCTTACTTGGTTGATCATGGGATCATCCATCAGACTAGTTGTGTGGTTACTCCAGAACAGAATGGTGTGGCTGCATGCAAGAATCGTCATCTACTTGAGGTTGTTCGCTCCTTGATGTTTGAGATGCAGGTCCCTGCTTCCTATTAGTGTGAGGCTGTTTTCACTCTTGCCTATCTCATCAATAGGATGCCTTCATGGATAATTGGTTTTAAGAGTCCCATTGAGTTGTTATTTGGGTCTCGTACTTTTGTTGTTCCTCCAAAGGTTGTGTTTGCTTTGTTAGTAATCATCAAGTTCTGAGCAAGCTTGATCATCGTGGATTCCGATGTATTTTTGTGGGCTATTCTCCCACTCAGAAGGGATACCGCTGCTATCATCCACCTTCTCGATGGTTCTTTGTTTCAATGGATGTGATCTTTCGTGAGACTGAGGCTTACTTTCCACCTCTTCAGGGGTAGTCCTCTGGTGGTGAAGAGGTGATTTAGATTCTTATTTTTTTATTGTCCTTTATACCTTACCATAAATGATGGTGCTACTCAGAGAGGAATATTGGAATAAAGACTACAGGTTTAGAGGTTCCCGTTTCCAGAGGATACCGTTCAAGGGAGCCATCAATTCAGGAGCTGAAGGCTCCCATTCAAGGGGAGTCACAGATTCAGTAGAAAACATAAGATGGTCCAATGATACAGGTTTTCTCTCGCAAAAAAGGAGAACTGAAACTACCACTCACACTACCACTGCTACTCCATTGCTTCCTAATCCTGAGTCTTCCCTTCCTGGTATAACCTTTCCCCACTTTTGATCAATCTCTTGATATTCCTGTTGCTCATAGAAAAGGTAATAGGACTTGTACTCAACATCCTATTTCTAACGTGGTATCATATAATGCTCTCTTCCCATCATATCGTTTATTTGTGTCTTCCTTGTCCTTTGTTTCTATTCCTAAAACCTGGGAGGAGTTAAATGCAGAACCTAAGTGGAAGGAGGCAATGAATGAGGAGATGAGAGCTCTTCACAAGAATAACGCATGGGATTTGGTTGTTCTGCCCCTGCAAAAGCGATCATTTTGGCTGCAAATGGGTGTTCACAGTCAAGCATATGCTGATGGGACTATAGACAGATACAAGGCAAGACTGGTGGCAAAGGGCTTTACTTAGACTTATGGAATTGACTACCAGGAGACCTTTGCCCCTATAGCAAAAATGAATACAGTTCGAATTATCATCTCCTGTGCAGTGAACCGAGAATGGGAGCTACAACAACTAGATGTCAACAATGCTTTTCTTCATGGGGACCTGACTGAAGAGGGGTATATGAACATTCCACCTGGATACTCTAGTTCAGAAACACAAGGCAAAGTGTGTAGACTGAATAGAGTTCTGTATGGATTGAAGCAATCTCCTAGGGCATGGTTTGGTCATTTTCACAAGGCTATGATAGTTGTTGGCTTTACCCAAAGTAACGCTGATCATACACTGTTTATTGAAAGGGTGGGTGATCAAATTACTATATTGATAGTTTATGTGGATGATATTGTTGTTACTGGCAATGATACAGATGAAATTTCTAAGCTCAAAGCCTATCTTGGTAAGGAGTTTGAGATCAAGGACCTAGGAAGACTGAAATATTTTCTTGGTATTGAGGTGGCACATTCAACCAAGGGTGTTGTTCTCTCCCAGAGAAAGTATGCCTTGAACCTCCTATCAGAGATTGGTTTGTTAGGGTGTAGACCCTTGGATACTTCTATTGAGACTAACTCTCATCTTAGAAGCAAGCAAGGTTATTAAGGCGATGAGGCGACTGAGGCGTTTGAGGGTCTTTCGGAGCTTTTTTGGCGATAAGGCGGGTATAAGGCATCGTCTTATTGAATAAAGCGTTCCTGTGTTATTTTTTTTATTAACCCATTTTTTTTTACTCAAATCCTAGTTGAATCCTACTACTTATATGCTAAATAAATATTCAAGGTTCATACTTCATACCAATGCAAGATATTCATCAAGAAAACAAATCAATAAAGTGAATAAACTAAGTTCATCTTCATCAATCACTATCATAACATATTAACATATAATATAAATACATAATTATGAAACGAAATTATAAATACAAAGCAAAGAAGACTTAAAATATACAAGTATTTTGAGAGAAGGGAGAGGATAGAACTCCATTCATTGGTTGAATTGAGAGAAACATGCAGGAACAGAAATATAAAGTAAGGAACAGAATAGAAGGTAATGGAAGAATTCAGAATTCATATATCTCCATAAAAATTGGCCTTGGTAGTTAGTTCCTTAGGACCTCCATGTCCATTTGTAAAAAAGGAAGAAGAAAGAAGGGAGAAGAAAGAAGAAAAGAAATAAAAAAAAAAAAAACAGGTAGAGCACTGAGCTCTCGCTGTAGGATGAAGAAGAACGAAAAAAAGAAAAGAAAAAGGGAGAGCTCGTCGTAGGATGAAGAAGGAAAAAAAAAAAACAGTTAGAGCTCTGAGCTCTCACCGTATGATGAAGAAGAATGAAGAAGAAAGAAGGGAGAAGAAAAAAACATAACATACCTAGAGAAGGGGCTATGAAGCTTCGCCGGAGAAGAATCCTTGCCGCTGTAGTAAGAATCGAAGGAGGAAGCCTCGCCATTGGCTTGTAAACCCTTGAGAAACTCTTGCATTTGTGAATGTGAAATTGTGAATCGTGTTTCTCCTTTGGTTGAGTTTTAAACTTTAGTTTTAATAGCCTTGATCCCATGCAACTCAAGTGTATTCTTCTTCATACACTTGCCAATGATGAAATAATATTTGGAATCTATGTAAATCAGTTTTAAAAATCAAGTTATTTTTAAAATGTACATAAGGTGGCCGCCTTTGACATAAGGCACATAAAGCAACGCCTTATGAGCTACAACTAAAGTGGCCTACTGCCTTACCCTCTTGGAACCGTCTTAGCGCCTTGGCGACACCTTAATAACTATAGAAGCAAGGAAGGTGAATCTGTTGATAAAGGTCGGTATCATAGAGTGGTTGGAAAACTCATATATTCTATCTCATACAAGACTAGACATAGCTCATTTAGTAAGTTTGGTGAGTCAATACATGAGGATTGAGGCATACACTGATGTTGATTGGGCAGTTTCTCCAAATGATCGTCACTCTACTACTGGCTACTGTATATTTGTTAGGGTAACTTGGTTACGTGGCACAGTAAGAAGCAGTCAGTTGTGTCTAGATCTAGTGCAGAGGCTGAGTTTTGAGCTATAGGCACATGGGATTTGTGAGCTACTCTGGTTGCAGAGTCTCCTTCATAACCTGGGTGTGTCTATCCATGTGCCGATGTTACTATATTGGGATAGTCAGTCAGCCATCAGCATTTCACACAACCCTGTTCAACATGACTGTACCAAGCATGTTGAGATCGATAGGCATTTCATCAAGGAAAAGTTAGAGGAAGGACTTATCTGTATTCCTTCTGTGCGAAGTGAATATCAAATAGTAGATATTCTCACAAAAGGACTTAGTAGTAAATCTTTTTATTTTATTTTATCCAAGTTGAGTATGTGTGATATCCATGCACCAACTTGAGGGGGAGTGTTGAATAATGCATTATTTCCCACTTAGACTACTATAAGGATTAGGACTACTGTAATGACTAGGACTATTATTTTTGCTATAAATAAAGGAGGCCTGTGCCCATTAAGGCACAAGTCAGAATTTACCCAATTCTTCAAAAGATAAAAACCCTGTTATCTCCTATATAACCCATCCCAAAAGTTTGAAACCCCAATTACTTACCGTTGAAGACCTGCAATACCAAGTGTTCTCCATTGAAGTCCT